>NW_023396812.1:0-45799 GCF_011125445.2 Fundulus heteroclitus
GGGTACAAGGATAGAATAATGTCCTATCAATCACATCCAGCGCGGGGTTTTCTTAAGGTGCACTGTACACTTTTCTTGTCCTGATTTTCTTTTGTTTTGCTGTTTTATCCTTTACGTACTTTTTTGGGGAGGGAAAAGCCCCGCTGCGTAAACACTGAACGCCAAACCTTATCCAAAATTAAATAAATAAACATTTAAAACGTTTTTGTCTGTCAGCCAACCCTATTGTCACACTCCAGATGTTTAGGACTTTTATTTATTTTGCAATTAATGACTTATGAATGAAGATAACATATCATATAAAGCTTTATTATTATTTTTTAATTCCACCCTGCTCGCTTCTGGCACTTTGGCCAGAGGTCCATCACGGAGTTAATGACAATGATGTTTCTATCTCTTCTCTATTAGAGAGAGCGGGCAGTCCCAGCGTGAGCCGTTAGAAGCGTTTTTGGCAGGTCAATAGACCGGTGATTGATGCGCGCCTGGAGACCTACGTGACCATTACGCGTAATGCGTAATTGTATCAATTAACAAATGGATACATGCCCTTGTTTAACCAACGAGTAACAGAGTGAGTGAAAATATGCCTTAGAGGTGAAATCCGAAGAGCTGCACAGGAAAGAGAGGGAAAAAAAGAATACATTGGAAGTCGTGCTCCCCAGTCTAATTAAATATCCGTGCGTGGGGGCGACGACAATTGCATTTTAATTGAATGATCCTCTCTGAAATATGGGCAAGGAATGATGCTGCCTCATGGTGAATGAAACTAGAAATTATTTTAAGCCTTATTAGATCAGCAGCTCGACTATCTCCTGCGCTCTCACTCTCTCCTGTAAACACCAGCAAGCTGCGTCTTCTCCTGAGTTCAGCTGCAGAAAGAAGGGGAGGGGGTCTGATCAGTCTCCCCACAGGGTATTTATTTGTACTGAAAATGGCAGTTGGCCCGTTTCACCGAGTCACATGAACTGTTGTTTCAGACCGCTTCAGTGGAAAAGGTTCTCTGGCTTTCCCGACTGATACGCTGTGCCTGATTTCTCCCACTGCCCCCCCCGACTTCTGATGAATTGCACTCGGACACCAGGAGACCCATCTGCGATTGCGGGCCTTTCTCTCGGAGGGGCGCTCAAGAGCTACGTGTGCTAGATGGAGATCTCCCAACAGAGATTTGCACAGAGATAAAATGGACAGTGTGGCCATTTTTAAAAGGACACAACTTTAAGCACAGCACACAATTGTTGCATTCGAGTTAATGAGACAGGCAACAAAGCTCAAGAAGTCTTGTTTAACAAGATTGTTTTTCATGATTATTTCTCATGTTTCCAAACTGCATTAAACATCTTATGAACTTAAATTGTTTCTATAAAGAATGTATGAAAAAAAAGGCATTAACAGCTTCCTACTCATTTTTAAGCAAGTCAAATGCTTCAAGTTTTGGTAAAACAACTGTATTTTATTTAGAACTGAAATAGACATAATGGGTAACTTATGTCCTTGTTTGGACGTGTAATGTTTCTTAAATGCTCTTTTATGGTACACTTCTGATTAAACTAACTTCATAATACAATCTCAAATGTGCAAATAGCACTGTGCATATTATTTAGTCGTTCCTTATCCTTTTGAAAACCTCACAATTTCACACATTGGGCAGTTATACTGGGGTACAGAAGATATACCTTGGCAATGATACTTCTTGGTCAAACAGTTTTCATGTGACCAAGAACTAAATAAATGTAAGAAAAAAACGGACACAGGTCTTCACTAATAAGGGATATCAAGTTCTGTTTGAAAACCATCTTATCTGGGTGACGCTATATTAAGTACTTAATTCCTTATTGGATGCTCATAAAAATCTGAAATCGAAGGTAGGCGTAGACCACCCTTTATAAGACTTCCCAAAAAGCCATTAGAGGAAACTACAGCCACTTAACAGAAGAATCCACAAATTGTGCTAAAACCGATTTATTGCAGGCCAAATGTGCACATAAAGGAGGCTGAAACAAGTTACATGTAATTGCACGCCAGCGTTCAGTGCATTTCTACAAGGACACGCGTGATGGCCCAAGTGCATATGGACACGCTCATGCATAATGCATGTGCAGCAGTCAGTGCAGATCTCACAGAATAAGGCAGAAATGAACACTAATTGTGATGGTACACTGACCACATTGCCCTTCCCTCTAAAATGTTTGACAAGTTAACATTGAGCCATTTCTTTAAAGAGCTGTTTCAGTCAGAACGGTGTAACAAGGTTAAACTTTTTGCATTTGGGTGTCTGAGCCAATAGATAATGTACAGTTCATGTGTTTTTATTTCAGCTGAAGGATTTCTTAATTTCTGGAGTTCTCAAAAGTTTACAGGAAACTTGCAAATTGTTAAGATACAATTTGATCATAAAGCGACAACAGAGCACTTAACCCCAGTGCCTTCAATATATATGCCTTGAACTTTTTCAGACTTTGTGATGCTGTAACAAAGTATGTAAGGTATACACCCATCACTGTACCTTATTAGGATGTTATTAGACAGACCAAAAGATAGCAGCACATAACTGTGCAGCGGAAGGAAAATAATGGATGCTCTTTTTTGTTTGTTTTTAGAATTAAAAACCTTAAAAGTGTGCTGTAGTGCATCTGTATTCACCTCAACTCACTTGGGAAAATCTTTTGACAAGACAACTATTAGATGTGCCCTGTACAAATCTGGACTCTGAAGAGAAAAAAAAGCCACAGTGTAAAGAAAGCACAAGTAGTCCTTTTTGCAGATTGCTGTAAGTCACCGAGGGGACGGGGAAAACATGTGGAAGAGACTGCTTTGGTCAGATGGAAATAAAAATCAAACTTTTGACTGACTGACAAACAATATGTATGTCAGGAAACTAAACCTGCACATCATCCTAAGCATATCAACCCCATGGTGACACATGGTATTGGCGGCCCAGTTAAGTCTAGACCTAAATGCATAAAGTAAAACTCTGTTCCCAGATTTGAAAGTTCCCAGATGCTTTCCATGACTTTGTTTGTGCTATTGTGCAAAGGAGAATGGGCAAAATAAAATCAGTTTATAGATGTGTAAAGCTGATAAAGAGATGCCTCAAAATATGTGCAACTGTATTACTGTGAAAGACGTTATTATTATTATTACATATAAGTTTGTGGTTGTAACATAATGCAGAAGGAAACGTCTAAGAGGTATGAATGCTTTTGCAGGGCCCTGTCCTTGAAGATGAGTTTTTTTTTTACTGTTTTAGTACACTCTTTTATGTATTTAAGAAAATAAAGAACCTCTTATATGTCTTGTCATGAATGATCCACCTGATTGGTAATGAGACTCGGTAATGCGAGCAATCTCTATTAGATGCCTCGCTGCATGAGAAAAAATAAAGGAGAATTGAAAGGTTATGTCAACACTCAAAAGCTCCCGGCCCTATTCTACTATTTAATACATTTCCCTAGCTGACTTAATGAACCTCACAAAGCCTTTTTGGTTTTTCATCAGATGGGGGTAGCTCCAGTGTTGGTTGAGGTAGAGAGGGGGTGTATGAAATGGTAATAAGGGCAGGCAGATGAAGAGATGGAGGGAGAGCCCAGAGTTGAGGAGGGGATGAAGCATCACCTACCTGAAGGTGTGTGTGATCTCATTAAAGCCAAATTGATATGTTCCAGTGCATCCAGTGCGCTTGTGACTCTGGAGTTATTGCAAAACACATTCGCACACACACACTCAGAAATCGTACATGCAAAATAATAATAAAATAACCCCCCCCCCCCCCCCCCCCCCCCCCCCCCCCCCCCCCCCCCCCCCCCCCCCCCCCCCCCCCCTCACTATGAGTAATATTAGTCCTGCTAAATTATCAGTAACGAAGCAGAAAGTAATAAATGGAATGAGAAACTGTAAAGGCTAAGGTCACAGTAGTAGCCAGTTAACACACATCCATTCTCTAGAGCTGAGTAATTACAGGACAAAAAGAGTTTTTCAAACAGACACAAAAGGAAGGTTGGGAATGACTTCATGATAAGCGTCTCCATGAGTCAGACTGGTTTGGAGGTAATATGGATAATGATATGTGGTGACTGTGTAGTTGTATGTAATAAATAATGCCAACCGTGGTGTGGCAGGGTTTGGTTTGCATCTGGGGTTTTCGAAGACAGATGGTATTTCTGATGCAGCATAATCTCGCATTTACTCTGGTTTCTGATTTCCACAGTTTAAACATGGAAGCGTACATGAATGGACAGGCACAATTGGGTTTTCATTTGCGTCTTTGTCCCTTTGACAACTTGCCGTCAGATGTTTAACTCAAAGAAACCCTAGGCTATTTTTGTTGGGAGCCATCTCTCCCAGAGGCCCCCGGGGCTCCTGGGACAAGGTGAAAGTGATTTAGACGGAGAAACGAAGAAGTAGACAGAAAAGCATGCGTGTGTTGTTTGCGTGTGCTGGCTGGCAGACTCCCCTTGAGGCTCTACTGTAAAGCTATCATCAGTGGTGGTGTCAGGGATTTGTAGCTTGTCACTGACAGAGAGGGAGTGCTGGCAGTAACTCTGGGAAATAACGGCTCTCGGAGAGAGAGCCCAGCCTCCACAGCTTGCGTAAATGAAGGTGTGTGTAAGAGAGAGACGGAGAATGAGGGGGAGGAATTTGTGTTTATTTTTTCCCCGAGGTATCTTGCGATGTATCTGGGTGTACAGGTAGACTGTGACTGTCGTATGATGTGTGAATCCATGTGCTCTCTTTCATGTGGAGGCCTTAGGCTTTTTGTCTACGGGTTTACTTGTCAGCAAGTGGTGCGTGTACATGCCTGTTCGGGATGTATCTGAAAAGCATCGCATGTACATTAGCTCTTCCATTTGGATGAGTATCATCAGTCCCCATTAGTTAGGAATCCTGATTACATATTTTTGTGTTTGCATTGACTTCAGTGAGTAGCTTGCTGACTTCAAAACTTTTTTTTTTTTTTAAAGGCTGTGGGCCTGCAGCAGGAAAATGTTTCAACTGGGTCGTAAGTCACTGTGTCTACAAAGACATATATATATAAAAAATAAAATCCCCTGGTCTCATAAATGGAGGACTAATTTTCTCATTGACAGCCATGTGTTTCGGAAATTGCATTCTGGCAGTTAAGCAGGTTTCGAGAGCTCAAGGGGTCATAAAATCCAATCAACTCATAAATGATCATGTTAGTGTTCGAAAGGAGGAGGGAAATAGGAAAAGGGGGAAATTGGACTTACATGGTTTCCCTGTGACTGCCTCTGCTAAATCTACAGCAGCATTGTGGTGCATCTCTAGGGCCCACAGAGGCAGAAAGGCAGTACCTATTACTGTCAACCCAATTACCGGCCGCAGCATAGCCACTGCTGTCAGCACCAGACAAAACATGTTATGCATCGGCATCTTTTCTTGTGAGTATGGCCAAAACTTTTGGCAAGGAGATTGTATGTGTTGTGCAGCACAACTCTAAAACCAAAAAGCTCTTTTCTCTTTTTTAAATTCTTCTCTGTGAAACTAAGGGATGATTGTTTACGGAAATAATCTGACCAGCCTATCGGCAAGCAAGACTAAGTCCACATTCACGGTCATTTAAATCTTTTTTTTTTCAGTTTGATCTTTGGTAGCCTGTCTTCTCCAGATGCTAGGGATGTTAAGATTACCCAGTTTACATTAATACACAAATATGCAAATATACAATGTGAGTGCATGTATAGTAAAAACCTGCCGGTGGTCAAAGGGCTTTGTATTTTTTTCTAATGGTATTGTTTTTGGCTTAAATTAGTTTTAACTTTTGAAACCAGGACTTGTACACCTTTACGTGAGAGAAAAGCTCAAGTTAATACTTCAGCTATCACAGAACTGCTTTTAAACCCTAACATCTATACTTCTACCCGAGGAACAATTGTGAATAGTTTTGACACCTCTGAATAGCAGCATCATAAAATCTAGCAGCAGTGGCAAGGGATGATGATAGAGGCGGCAGACAAATGTTGCACTGTTCAGAAAAAGTTCACAGCAGAAGTCAAGCATCTTCATAGAGAGGTGAATCATGTTGTGTCATTTTATTTTCAATCTATGTGATGATTGTATGCCGAGAACCCAACATTCAAGCCAACACAAGACATTTTTTTACCCACTAGTTTATTGGCAGAAGTGAAGGAGGTGGTTGACAGGACAGGTAACAGTGCAACGGTCTCTGAAAGTAGATGGCAGGAGTAGACCAGAGGCTAAAGGCAGGAGAGGATCTGGTGAAGATGGCAGACAGACTGACTAGGTGATGGCGGTGGAGACTAACTTGACTTCCGCCAGATGTATGTCGCTCCGCGTAGCTTCACTCACATACATCTGGGACATTGCCCATATAGAGTGATTTCTCCAACCAATTTTATTGTCTGGCCAATCAGGACACAGTGCTGGATTTTAATAGATGTCATGTAGTGGAGTCGCAACCGTGACGTGAGACTGTTTTGATAGCAATGGCGGCTCGTCGAGGAAGCAAGCGTTAACATTGATGCTGCTATTTCTTCCGTGTTGTCCAATCTACCTAATATTGTTTCATTAAAAGAACATCAGAGAACGGCTCTGAAGGCTTTTGTTGATGGAAACCATGTTTTTGCCCTTCTCCCTACCGGATTTGGCAAGTTTTGTTTTCCGGGGCGCGTCCGCAGCAGACGCGGACGCGCCCCGGAGCGGTTAGCGGTTAGCGCAAACCATACTAGGAGGCCTTAAGTCCTCAACGCGGTCGGCCCAGGATCGATCTTTGTCGCCTGTCTTCCCCCCTCTTCCTGTCAGCTAACTGTCAATAAAACGCGTGCCACTAGAGCCACAAACACATTAAAAAAAAGTTTTTTTTTTCCCTGCGTCGCTCTTATCAGCGTCACGGGTTGGCTTCGGTGTGAGTGGTTGAAATAGCACGTCGATAAAGATGACAGACAAGTAGCTTATCCAATCATATGCAAGGATTTTTGATAAGGCCCAGCCTTCAATAAAGGCAATTCCTATGGAGGTGTCCCAGATGTATGTGAGTGAAGCTAGGCGGAGCGACATCCATCTAGCGGAAGTCAGGTTAGGTGGAGACAGGTATAGCCGACCTAATGAATGAGCTGGAGGAAACAGCTTCAGTGAATCCGTTGTCCGAGCAGATCAGGAGGTGACCAGAGCGAACAGCCTGCGAGTGCCGTGAGAGGGCTGAGCCGGTACAGAATCACACAGGAATACGCTGAAGCAGGTGGCATACACAAGCACTGGTAAAGTAAAGTAGTGAGGGCAGGCCGAGAACAGGTTCAGAGGGTAAGCAGGCGAAGCAACATAAACTCTGGGGAAAACACACGCAGGCCCGAAAAGAGACGAGACTTCCTGGCAGGGAGTGGTTGTGTGAGGCAGGTAATGGTAGGTGGAGTTACAGGTGAAACGACTTGGCCTAATTAGCAAAGGTGACGCTGATATGGAGAGTGAGTAGTGACTGGGAGATGGCTG
This sequence comes from Fundulus heteroclitus, assembly GCF_011125445.2. NCBI lineage: Eukaryota > Metazoa > Chordata > Actinopteri > Cyprinodontiformes > Fundulidae > Fundulus > Fundulus heteroclitus. Next base: position 7,462 of record NW_023396812.1, read on the forward strand.
AGAGGAATGTGAGCACGCAATAGGGAAAAATAACTCAAACAGTCCAAAAATACAATAAAGTCCCAGATGATGACACTATGTGTCTGAAAGGTATCAGACCTTTGACAATGCATCACATGAGTTACACACCAGGGATGCACAACTGTCCTAGATGCCTAAATGCATTTAGACGCTGTCGGGTGTCTGGCTGAATCGTTACTTGTATTTAGCATAGGGTGTACCATAAAAAGCAGCTATTGTATATAGAAATTGGCCACATTTAAGGAACAGATGCTTAAAATAAGTTTGTAGAACTATTATGCTAGCACAATAAGCAGTTATATTTCATCTAAAGACATATATGTCCCTGTAATAATCAAATTCGTAAACATACAAACCTAGATGTGGTCAAAGCGATGGGAAGTGGTCTAAAATGGGAAACCTTGTTAACGATTTGCTGGGTTGAGTGCGTCTGCCTCTAAAGTTGCAACACATGGAGACGGAAAATGCCCAGTCCCATCTGGTTTGGGTTCAGTCTGGTTTACTGCAAATTGGTGCCAATACAAATAGCTATTTTTGATGTTTGTTTGCATAAATTGTTTTGAAAGGCTTCACAAAGAGTTTTTGGGTGGATTATGTTGGGGAAGTTATGGAGTCAATAAGTCCATAATCCTTACTGAGCTGACTGTCAGATTTGTTCTGTTTTTCAAAAGGTTGGAAAAAAGATTGTTTTGGATTTTTTCCCCCCTTTATATTCTTGGCAGTGAGTTTGGGTGGTGAACTTTTCAGAAACTTTGTATGTGTGTTTGTGGAACCGATACAGAGAGTTCAGAGCTGCTCTTTTTGTTCTTTCTGGCATAACAGTATCAGTTGTGATAAAATTAATTCCGCATTTAACACATGTCCAGTGCATTGTCTCCCTTCCTGAAACCCTTAAATTTCCACTGTGATTCAACTCCATTATGGAAGCCCTAAAAGGCAAGTGTAAAAAAAAAACAGAAAAAAAAAAACATTACAGACGTGTTTGTTCTTGTAAAAAATTGTTCTGCCACTAGAGGCACTGGAGTAAAACCACAGGCCTTGTAAAACAGCAGATGGATGGTCAAAGGGCTGGTTTTCATGAGCCAACGTCCCATGTTCCAAATGAGATTATTTTAAAGTAGACCAAAATACAACAACGGCACATGAAGAGAGCATTTGTTGGTCATGCTATGTTATCATGTCAAGAATGCATACACACACTTATATATATATATATATATATATATATATATATATATATATATATATATATATATATATATATATATACATACACACACATTAAATACAGTAGTGATCAAAGATATTTTAAGGACAGAGGACAATTACCCTCCATAACTGCCCTTTCTGGGTACCAAAACTTTAGTTTGCAAATGCCTTAAAACGTGCATGCTTATCAAAACGTATCACAATAAATTAGAAAGTGGTATAATAATCCACTGTTGCAAAATATGAAGCCTATATCTATCTAGGCATGTAAAAACCCACTGGGATATATTGTGGCAAATGGAAAATATTATGGCTTTATTTCAACAATGGTTTTCTTCTTTTCATACTTATATGAAGGCCAGATTTTTGCCTGATACATGGTCATATATCAAACCCATTTTTTTTTGTAAATGCACTGCACAAACTGTAACTATGGGTGCTACTTTAATACATTGTGCAATTCCGTAAAATTGTATGTGAAGTTGTTTAGTTCTGCAATATTTGTCTTAAAACTATCTTAGGGTTGAAAGGTGGCTATTGCAGTGGAATTTTCCTATTGGTTCAAACAGTGCTTGCTTTCATCACGGGTACATGCTTTTGTCATCAAAGTCCTGCATTTGGTTATAAAAGCAACTTAGTCAGACACAAACCCCCACCCTGCCCACAGCAAGTCAGACTGGGGAGTTAGAATCTCTATTGTTAAGAGCAATGATCTGATCTATCTGCTTTCATCATTAGCACATATCAGCAATAATGCTACGAATGTAATTTTTCCACTCAGAAACTGCAGCCAATCTGTCCTCCATTGCATCGGCAGCACCTGCTTGGGCACTCACCTTGTCAGCGTGTTGAGCCAATGGCTTGAACTGAGGCTCAGTCCCATTTGGGCTCCGTCAACCTCTGGTGACCACAGGGGTGAAAAATCTTCCACTTCAAAAGACAGATCCATGGCAAAACCACCGGATGTTGCCCTTGTCCCTCCATGTTTTAACATGTCACTTTCCCTCGTCCTGACCACAGCACTGAGCCCCACAACCACCACCGCTGATTCCCACACATTACCGTGTCTCTTGGAACCGCCCACTTTGGTGGCATTTGTACCTGGGGGCAGGGTTGCGCCTTTACATCGGGATGAATTACTTTTTAATTAGAACCCGTCTGACAAAATTAAGTAGGCTAAAAAAAAATAATAATATACCAGTCATACTCAATCAGAGGCTATTTTAAAAGAAATTAAAATATCAATAGAAAACAGTCCTTGACTGTCCCACAAAAGTATAAGCTGTCCACAAAAAGTAGAAGCTGTGGGGAATCTTTTCGAGAGTAGTCTACATACCAAAATCAACAAGTCACACAGGAGGGCACAACACAACAAGATCTAAACCTCACTTTACTCAGTTAAGGTCAGTGTTCACGATTCAATGATAAGAAAGAGAGTGGGCAAAAATATTGCATTGTAATTTAACAAGTTTTGAAATAACTTATAGAGATATCAATACTTTTGCAAGGCACCATAGTTTTTCCCCTGTTAGATATGCAGATAAGTGTGCTTGATGTGGGACAAACTGTATAGACTCTGATGTCTTGGCCAGGTCATGAAGTAAAACAGAATTTGCAAACAAAAAAATCAATTGAATTATAATGACAGCCCTGTTTTTCATTTGCTGTTCAGGATACACCATCAACTAGATCCAGATGGAGAAAAAAACACAACAACTGACTTTACCATTTCTCCTAGGCTTCAACACTTCTTTAGTCAGATTGTCATGTTCCAGAGCTTAAGATGATATATTTTTGCATCTGGTGACTGAAACTTTCCATCACTTAAAATGTTTGCTCTGAATAAACCCACAGGGAAATAGGAAAAGTCAGCACCCAGTTAAAAAGATCTGCGTAGCTGGTCTTACCTCAGAACTATGATACAAGCAACAAGCCATATTGTTTGTCTCTTGGGGGCCTGATGAGATGAAATTGTAAGAAGCCTCTTCACTTGACAGGAAAATAAAACAGAGTGTGTCTTCCAATGTACATTTAGACTGAGAACAGGTGGTTGACATTATAAAAAGATTTTGTCAACTCTAAAGAAGATGAATATAAATAAGCTTAATTGCTGTTTTAATAAATTTAGATCATTTAAATATGTTTTCCACATGGCTGTAGAGATTAAGCATCCAGCAACAAAAAAACAAACAAACAAAAAACAAATCCCTTTGATTCAATGTTATCTTTTTGAAGTTGATTTGTGAAAAACTTTGAGGAAGTCTGGTAACGCTCCTTGGATCATTGCAGCCTTCAGTGGTGTCCATATTTGAATTTGAATGTATTGGCAAGGTAGGCAGACTTTTTTTGTTTTTCTCAATGCAAATCCGGAATTTTCTGAAATGAAGTGGAATATCACTGAGAGACAAAGGGTGTTGTTGCGGAATCACGAAACTGACTCACTGGGTTTTTAAAAATCTTGTGTGGTGAGTGCAACTTGAATTGCATGTGGCAGACACAGCAGTGCAGGCTTAGGGTGCAGAGAGTAAATACAGAGCATAACCTTTAGGCTAAAGTATACACAGGAATTCATGCTGCCAGTGACTGCCTACCATTACATACTATCTAAATAAGATGTTGCAAAACAAGGTCAGCTGCAGGTCAAAAAAGAAAAAAAATTTATGCAAAGGTTACAAAAATCTCAAAAACACAAAAAGGAAGCACAATATATTATGAAAAAATATACTTTCTGTATGCCTTGTCTGAGTAGCATTCCTGTGTTTATTTATTTGATTAGGGATCATGTTGAAAAAAAACATTAAACTCTAACAAAGTAAAGATGCACAGAACCAGATTCTAGCCTCTTAGCTAATTTCCCTCTGCACTCTGTGGCATTATGAGGAGTAGGACTGCAAGAATCATCCAAGACAGAGGTAAACATTTTGTGAGATCCAGCAATCAAACTAGACATTTTAAATTGCTTCTTAAAACTGAACTAACTTTATATTATGTTTTTGTGTGGGCCTGATGTTTTTCTGTGGTTTCTGTGGGTTTGTTTAGATTAAAACACAGGAGAAAGTGTGGTTGCGGTAAATGCTTGACCGTACAGGAGTGGAAGGGTAGCTTGAAGGTGATACCGATATGTTGTCCTATAATCTCCTCACTTAACCTTAGCTTTAAAGTTCACTACACTTAGCTTTATCTAAAGCTCCCATATCACATTCTGCTGGCAGCATTCTTTCAGAGCTTAGCCTAGGCTGTATTCACAAATATATTGAAATTTTATTTTATTTTCCCTGTATTTTACTCCGTAACAATGGCTTACCTCAGACAAAATTATTATTTTTTTCCATTCAATTCCAGATAAAGTCAGTGCATGTGCAACAAAATGTTACTATATTAGTATTCAGTTCCCTCTTAGTCTTAGTCTTAGCCTGGACAAATTGAGGAAATAAAACAACAGGTTATAGTAAACATATGATTCATAGAGCTGAGAGGGGGATAATTTACAACTCAAAACTAACAAAGTTATGTTTCTGATGTACAGTATGCTCCCTTTACACAACTGTGCCCAACTGTGTCAGTATTGTCGGACACAGATAGGTATTGTCGAACCACGGTGAATGAATGAATGAATAAATAAATACATTTATTTATTTATTTATTCATTCAGACAGTGAATAACTGTCTAACCCTAACCCACTAAGTGATTGTAAAAATAATTACTAAGAAAATCACAATCAACATATGCATCAACGTATTCATCGGTATAAGCACATATCCATATATGAATTTGAACATGAATATAAACTACTAATTTAAAAAAAATATTCTAATTGTCTACACCTGAAAGCATACCCTCAGATGTGACCTTGATTAGTGGAAAATATCCGAAAAGGTGTATAAAGACGTCCAACTTATGTATTCATACGCCTTCTCCATCTTGTCACCCAAGACGTAAATAGTGAAGTACCTGTTTTCACGTTCGATTTATATGCTATATATATATATATATATATATATATATATATATATATATATATATATATATATATATATATATATATATATATATATATATATATATATATACAGATTTAAATTTACAGTTACACCTTAACAAATGCAGTGTATATCAGTGCTACAACATTAGCTCCATCCCTCTTATCATCAACTCTAACTAGTGTTCCTGTTCCTGTTGAAGAATCCCCACAGCATGGTGCTGCATCCAACATGTGTCACAGTGAATATGGTGTGTTCAGGATCATCATCCCAGCCATTTCCTGTGTCCCCTAATGGGCTAGTGACAAACTACAAACTTCCTGTCACTCTTACACTATAAGTGTAAGATTGGTGTGTGACTAATAGTTGTCTTGTTGACAGGTTCTCCCACTTGAGCAGCAGATCTGTGCAGCTCCCCCAGAGTTATCATGTGCCTATTGGCTGCTTCTCTGATAATTGCTCTACTTGCCTTACCTGTCATTTAATGTAGTCAGCTGTGTCTTGGTAGGTTTGCGGATATGTCATACCCTTTGAATGAATGACTTAATGATGAATTAAACAGTTCTACATTATATGTTGAAACACCTGAAGCATGACAACCTAAGCTTGAAGCCTGTGTGGTGTGTTTCATGTTCTTCATGCTGATTAATGACAAATCTAATCATTTTCAAAACATTTCAATAATCTTGAAAATGTAATTTATTCCTGTAACTCAGTTCACTAACGTTATAAAAATTAATTACACACAAACTGATGTTTTCATGCCTTTATTTCTGTTAATTATGATGATTTTCTGCTTACAGCTAATTCTTTGACAGGTCCTGTGAGTTAGTCAGAGGACCTCCCACAGTGTGTGGAGGTCATTAACATGGTCTGTCACGTGTTGTCGTATTCTGCTATCAGTGTTGCTCATCCTTCTCTCATCTTTTTTCCTCCAGTCCTTCCTATGCTTCCGATTTCTGCCCATGTTACCTCAGAGGGCCATCAACATACTGGTTGTAAGCATTTCCTTAAATACAGGGGTTTCCATGTTCCAAACACAGCCTGATACAGGGAGTCTGATAACCTCTGCAACAAGTACTGCCAACTGAAATGAAGCAGATGTCCCCTTCATCAACATTTATCACAAGGAGAAGCGCCTACTCATAAATCTAAAAATAAAACCATAAGACTGTGTTTTCCCTCTCATTTTTTTCATTCCACAACCAAAGACAGAATTATAAAATTCAATGTTTAATGTCAGTTCACCGTTTTGTGACAAAGAAAGGAATAATAGGTAGTAAAAAAGTTAATTCATGATTAAACTTACAAGAAAACTAGCATCTGTTATCCAGAGTCACAGTTAGGTGAATCTGTCACTCCTGACATATCACTTTTTAGGAAATTGCGTAATACATGTTCCCATGTTGAAATTATCTTCCGTGGGTATGTAAACGTGCTGGTCAAGTTTCACAGGAGCAAGTAGGAAATGAGCTTACACACACAGACCTTACAGTTCTGTGACCTCATTTTAATTCAGACCCAATGGTGAGAAGGCGAGCAGTGCCGCATTCCCAGTACTGCATGTCCCCGGTGCTTGTAAATGATGTGCACATAGGGTGTGTGTGTGCAACGGGGAGCAGCTTCGCTAAAACTCAACCCCCCCTGCTGCTGCTACATATGCACACACACTCATTTCCTCTTGGGAGATAGAGAGTGTCTGCTTTCTGTCAGGGTGTCCTCAGCCGAACACCTCTGGGACCTATCACTTGATGGGAATCCCTTTCTCCTCTCACTCCACAGCCCCACATCTAGTGTAAAGGAAAACCAGACCTGACCAAGTCACAGCAGCTCCTTTTAACGTCTGACTTTTTTTTTTTTCGGTCTAAATCTTCCGTCCTCATCTCCTCTCTTTTCTTTCTTCTGACTGGGTGGTCGATGGCATTAATTGGCTCACTGAGTCACCAGTAGAGGGACTGCGGTCACTAATAAAAGAGTTATTGATTGGCACTTTGTTAAACACTAACCCATGCATCTAAAGCTGGCCTCTAACACTATTTCGGCAACAACCTTTTCCTGTTTGCCAATCTCCTAATGCTGTCATTTTTTTTTCAGTTAAGTAAAGACATTTTTCTACTTGGATGGTTTTTGCCCCACCAGTTTATAAACAGTTTTCATCAGCAGAAAAAGGAGAGAAAACATTCCCTAAGGAAAAACTAAACAACACCATTTTAGTTACTGGGCGTGTTTAGTATAAATTACATAATGAAGTAAGATGTATTTAATCCATTTGCATCAGTTCAATTCTTATTTACAATGCAGTTAAAAAGTATTTTCTCTCTGTTGCTTGTTTTCTTGCTTTCTTTTCACGCGTTAATGTCGCACTGAAAGATCAGTGCAATGTCTGACAAAGACAGTGGTGGACACAGCTAACCAAAAAGTTAGCTTTCCAAACTCATATTCTGCACACAAAAATATTAGCTTTGCAGCCGTTATACCGAAAATAAAAAAGGACATTTGAGGAAGCTAATGCTTTCCACTAACAAACAGCTGTCACTCGGATTGTCACATGTCTTCAGACAAAAGGTGTCTTCAGACATGATGATTGTGCAAAGCGCTGCATGTTTGAGGGGATAGCTGTTTTAGTTCATAATAAATTACTTTTAAACTTGAACATTTAAATGGCAGTGGAAGCTTATGAGAATAATACTCTATCCTACTGTACTCAGATCGCAACATTTAGAAAAAAAAAATGCTGCATGCGAGTCAAGAAGCCACCTCTGTGTTGCCAGTTATTGCAAGAGAAACAAGCATCCAGCTTAATTACCTCTACTTTTTAAACAATATAAATGAACAACTCCAAAGTTGCTGATAATAAGTGGACCTGACAACACTGCTGGAAGCCTGGAACACAGTGCTGAGCGATTCTGGAGGTAATTTTTCCTCACTATCATTATTGCTCAATTAACATGAAATAAATCATGACGTTTACTTTAATTTGAACTCTTTCTGACTAAAAAAAGCATAAATTAACATTGGCTTCGTCATTGCTGTGCAAAATAATCATTTTTCCTACTTTATACATGCTGGTTGAATGTCACTCGAGGATTGCCATGGGGCAGGAAGTTTTGCACAGAAGTGTTGGAAAAACACTTCAGTCTCACTGGAACATGCAGTGACCCAGAGGCCGAGCTACTAGTCCAGTTTCCTTCCACCTCATGCATTTCTGGTGACAAACCCAGTAAGCCTGGTTACACTACTAATTAAAAGGGTTTGGAGTAAAACAGCAGGGAACTGTTTACTGAAAAAAAAAATTGATACCCGCCAGTATCTCTGCTATTGAGCAACAGGAGTCAACAATGAGCGCTGACCATACCATGACGTAAGAAAAAAACAGCATCGCTTTTACTTTTTATTTTTTTTATTTTTTTTGTGGATCTGTGTTGTTTACTGCTGCAGAGAAGACTGTGTGGATGTATATTGTGAGCCAGTACGTGACCTAAATGGAGGATGAATATATTGTTGTGAACATTATTGTAGTCACAGTTATCAAGATCCAATAAAATGAAGGCTCACCAGTCCACAAACAATTTCTAAATATAACTTGAATAACAACACCATGAATAAAAAGTTAGCCCCACCATTATCTATTTTTGTATTATTGCATCTGTGCCCACCACTGGACAAAGGGTAAAAACAAAAGGCAGTTTTGAATAAATATTCTATTTATTAATGGGGAAGCCATTCATAGAATTTTGGTCCAATATGAAAAAGCAATGGCTCCCTAAGTCTAACAATATTTGAGCCATCCAGCTGCCATGTAGCATTTGTGATTGCTGACAGTAATACTTTCAGCAGTATAATGTGTCCCCCGAAAGTAAATGTAACTCACTTAATTGTGAAAAATCCGGTCAGTAGAATAATTTAGAAGTGCACTTTCTATTAACAATGCACCTACATGCAGAGGTTGACAGATATAGTTGTTTCTGTTGCCGAAACTGATGCTTAAAATTTAGTGCCACCAAAGTTTGAGGCTAATACGGTTTTCTTGTTATTATTTATTATTTTTATTTCATGTTTGTTTTTTGACCTGTGGTAGGAACTATGCCATTTCTTTTCACATGATACCTGTTCACTGTGGCAGCAACATTGTGCTGTCCAAAAATATGACTGTTCAAAAAGCTGCAAAGTTTGCAACTGATTTGAAATCAAAAAAGGTTTTTCTTTGAACTATTGAGACCCCTTCAAATACCTTTCTGGAGATACCCTTGCTTGATATGGAGCCAGGAATGTTTTAGTTTTAATACAGCCTTGTCAAAGAAACAGTAAACCAGAACAATCCAGACTGTCACATCAGTGAATACGCTGCGGCCTTGGAAAACATGCTGTATAAAATAAATATGATCACAATTTACAGTCAGCACATCTACTAGGCATATTTTTTGGATAAAGGTGGGACATTGTCCTACTTTGCTTGAACAGTTATTAGTTGGCATATTTTGACGTTGTACAAAAGTTTATCCTGAGGAGGAAATGCAATTTGACAAGAATCAGCTTGCTCAACACTTTCAACATGAGCTCAGCATCTGGTTTAATTACAGGTGACTGTAAGCCATCCTTCATAGAGCTGTCATAGTTCTTCGATGAGTCAAAGGCTGGCCTCCTGAGTAAGACAGTGAAAACTGGAAATGGGTTGTAAGTACCTTCATGTGAGACTTAATTATCGCTATTAAATATTCAATGATCAATGGAATTTATTTTAGCTGATCAATAGGTGGCCAGGCCAGAGAAGGACAATGTGCATGAGATACTTTTTTGCATTTCAAAGCAGCTTGTGTCACGTGGCCTCCATTGAAAATCCATACCATTTTGTTAGGCTGTATTTCATATTTAGCTGCTTTATCCCCTCATCACTGACTGCTATTGATTCACTCTCCTTTATTTACTGCCTGCAAACTGCCTCAGGTTTAAAGTGTCAAAATGTTCTTTTAGGGAAACCGATATACCACCATCTGCCTTTCTATCTTGGTCTTCATTTCTCTCCCAGTCTTCTCTCACTCACTTTAATTCCCCAGTCTCTGTTCCTCCTTTTTTCCCTCCTTCACTCAGTGCTCTTCACGCGAGTTGGAAATTAAACCCTGTCATCTTCCCACCCCCTGTACAGATCTCTGCTCACTCGGGTGTGAATCTGCACATTATTCAAATAAATATCTCTGGGTTGTCTGGGGAATACTCAGAGCCACTTCAAAGATGCCCCCCCAATGCCTCAATATTGCTTGTTTCCCACTGGAGTCCTATTTTGTTTACCTGAACTGGCTCTAATGGCTTGTTTTTTTTCTTCCCCAACACCTATCAGATGTTCAAGAGCACAATTTAGCCTAGTTCAAGTTCACGCATGACTGCCTCCCACTTAAGCTTTGATTGAAACTCTGAGTTCAATGTCATTCAGTTTGGTCCAAATTCATTCATTCTCAGTTCCTATTCAGTTTTTTGTCTTTCTTCTCGTGTTTCATTCCTTGTTTGTTTTCAGCATATGCATTTATTAAAGTCTGGTTTTAGGGAGCGCCACTCAACATAACCTGCAACCACCTTGTTTGAAGATCTGTGAAACAGACACGTGATTAAGGAGATGTATCCTCAACATATAATCTGTCTGAGAAGTTATTACCATGGCCTGAATCATATCTCAAGGGCCCTGAACACTGCCTTGTAATTGATAACAGTAAGTCTTCTATATATATAAAAAAAAAAAACTCAAGCAATTCCACATGTAACCATTTTCTTATTAGCAATGACCCAGACAATTGGCCTGATATGAGCCTTCAGTTGCAGACTGATGACACAGTTGTCCATGTAATTGGAAAACCTATGATGCTGTTGCAGTAAAAACTAAATAAATATTTTGAGAAATAGGCTATGAGAGGGTGAAGACTTGTATGTTGGTGGCTCCTTCAGCTAATTTGGTAAACTTGCAACAATAATCAAAGTGAGATACTCTCTCTACAAAACAATTCTGGTTGGGCCCCCATTGCAGAAAGCTGTGTTAAATGGTAAAAGGCCTGTACTTGAATAGCACTTTATCAAGTCCAGAGGGCTCTAAAGCGCTTCACACCACATTCAATCATTTACACCCTGATGGTGGTGAAAAAACATTGTGGCCACAGCTGCCCTGGGGCTGACTGACAGAAGCGATACATCGGCACCACCAAGCCTTCTGACTACTGCTAACGTTCAGTGATGGGTCTTACTGACCTACCCAGTCATCCCTAACTCCTGTGCCACTAGTGAAACCAAAGTAGGTTCTAGGATGAAATGATTGCATACCCTTGGTTTCAGAAAGCTAGGAAGTTGTTATCTTGAGTCACATTACTACAACAACTTACTCTGTGAACCAACGCTGCACAGTCGCAGGATTTGCTGAACTAACCCTGGGTTTGTCCTGCTTTTTAGCTGAGAGCTGGAAAACGAAGAGTCACAAAAGGCGTGTCCTTCCTGGAACGCAAATACTCTACAGAAATCTCTGTCGGGAGGGAGAGGGTGATCATTACCATTTCCGGACTAATATATTTTCCAGCCTTACTGTTTTTTGCCACAGTCAATAATTCATCTTAATAATATTCTCAACCTGCAGATCGCTCGTATGACACAAGGGGACGCTCTTAGTTCTGAACAAATTCTTTGGGCTGCTCTTTGTGTTTATCCCAACAACAAATTTTTATATAACAGCTGACTCAGAAAATATTTCAGGGGCCAGCATTGTCCTATTAGGGAAAATAAAAATGTCAACTATTATTTTGCTACACACTCAAAAGTGGAATCAATTTTCATACTTTTAGGTATCAGTCCTCAGTAAACATCTGTGTCTGCTCCCTCTTTGTAGCAGATAACTAAGTGTCTTCATCACCATCCTATAATAAAAAATACACAGTTGAGTATAATGAATATTATACTCAACTTATACTCTAGTTATAAGTTATGATGAATAACTTATAACTAGACCTTACATGATCAAACTGTATTTCTATGTTTCATCCTCCCATCCTACCGGTAGACAATACAGACAAAGTTTGTATGAATGTATGCACATTAGTAGGTGCAATTGGGTGAATGTGGCTCTAGTGTAAAACACTTACACATGGACATGACAATTATTCCCCGTGCAATCTATAATTCTGCAGTAAATTTTACCCTGATGCTTAACTTGTGTTATAAGCTTTATACAATTTTGAGTCTTGAAACAGAAACACTGATGAGGCTTTTCTGACCACCCTTATTCTTTGGCTAAACTTTACTGGATGTATAAATGTTGTGATCATTTCATTGCTAATTTATAAGTGGAGAATAAATGATGAATGATGGTCCCGGCTTGCAGCCTCTCTATCTGCTCGAGAGCTGCAGCTCCATCTCATAACTCTTTGCACTGACCCCGCTGAAGGGAGTAAGTTAACCTTCAGAGACCAGAGGTCTGCATGAAGCACCATCAATGCCATCAGGATACATGGCCTAAGCACTGCTTCACAGCTGGGGGAAGAAAGGTCTGGATGATCTGAATAGGTGTGTATGTGTGAAAGGACCAGGTTGCTCATCTGTATGGCCTTGTGCAAATCTGTCTTCGTGCTGTAAATATGAAATAGGGTCATGTGATACATTCATAGCTGTGACTGATGGTTGAGAAGTTGCTTGCAATAACTTAAAGGCCAAAGGAGCAACTTTTTCTTAACTCTATGGGAATCACTCTAATGATCAGCTAATATAGGTTTCTACTCAATTTCTTCTCAATTTGGTAGCTCAAAACCTAAGATAGAGGTATTTAAAATAATATAATAGAATTAAATAAACTTTTAGGAATAGTAATTTTTAAGAAAATGTAAAAAGTCACATAAATAGCAAACCTGATTTTTAAAAGCTTACGTTTGACATTGTTAAGAATGAGCTAAAACAAAAAAACAAAAAATTTGGTGCACCAGTTTGTTTAAATTCCAACATCACCTGTGGTCATGATATATGACGATATCAAAAGGACAAGATTGCAGATACAAATGGCTCAAAGTCATTTTCTCTGTGGAGGGAGTGAGCTTCATCTGAAATTAAAGGAGAGAAGCTGCTGCTCCTCTGCTTTGAAAGGAGTCAGTTAAGGTTGTTTGGCAACTAATAATAATCCCCCCTTTTACTATATTGGGTGGTCTTCTGGGAACATACCAAGGATATGGATGTCTGGATGTACTCCTTGGACTGGGCAGCTCCATAAACCATTCTGATAGAAGTGGAAGACAGTAGATGGATTAAGCGTGCAATGGTAGAAGTGATGCAGCTAGAAAATTAACTTGAGTGTCAGAAAATAGACCTGGAAACTGGAAATTAAACAAAAGGTATATGAATCAGTTCCACAATTGAGGAAAAAAAATGTATACTGAGTACATAGTTCTAACAATATGTGGTTATACAAATTAATTAGTTAAAATTTAAATGTTTAAGTCAAAAATTACAGATTGCAGTCACTTTACGGAACAATGTAAAGTACTGTGCAATTGCCTGAATCTATCAGACAGACACCCTGAGAGGTTGTAAAGTGTGCAAATATTTGAAATGTTCAAGTTAATTGATGCTCAAGTCAAAAAGACAGGTAGCAGTAAGTTTACAGTTCAATGTAAAAAAAATGTTGGCCAATTGCATGGACGTATTAGACAGACATTCCTGGAGACGTTAAAGTGTGCAAATAGTCGTTTTCACACGTTGTGTATAGCTGCATCAGTTGCTCAGCCCTAGGATCCCAGTTCAGCAGAGCCTTTCTGCTGATCCTGTCTGGGCCTGGGGCCGTTCCATTTTCCATTTTAGCTAGGTTTTCCATCACGTCAGCCACCAGAATAGGATCGTAGAACTCCCAGTATTCAGAGGCAATGTCCGTCCAGAGTTCACCAAGCTCATGGAACTGCCCTGCAATTTCCCATCTCTCACAAAAGGCTTTGTAGATCTGGTCAACTGGCAGCGTGCTTTCCTCGCTCTCGGAACCATCGAGGACATGCGCCACTAACCTAGCCAGATCCCTTGAGCACCAGGACTGACACTCCCTTTATTCCTGCTTACACCCTGATTCAGAAATACAGACAGTCCATAGGAGTTTGTATTCCTGAATTAGGGTGGAGCATAACTTGGAGCATTGTTACATATATGTTAAACCACGTAGTAAATCTTCAGGCACCTTGAGATAAACATCTATCTTTATGTACTACATTCCACCATAACTTATCCTATGCCTGTGGATTGATTATCCTTTATTCTAACAAGGATCTTATCTAAATATGATGAAAGCATGGATAGGTAGCAGTTTGTACCTAATTATTGATTCCCAACCACACTATAGGGTAGTTCACGCGTGACGTCCCGCGTGATGTCAGCGCTACATCCGGGTCCCGCTGGTAGGCAGAAAACAGTACTGTTCTCTTCTACTACATGACAAAACGGGTGATTTAGAGCGTACTTTTACTTCGTTTATTTATGGAATCTAAGCAATGCCTACGACTTGTTGTGCTCCCGGTTGCACAGAGAGGCATTTCAAATCGTTGGATGTACGTTTCTGTCGTTTTCCAAAGGAGGAAGGACGAAGAAAGAAATGGATATTTTCAATGAAAAGAGCGCAGGCAGACACTCCCAATGGACTGGGGGGGCATCGTACTACGACAGAATTTGCAGTCTACACTTCATCTCCGGTAAATACAACTTAATTCTGCTCTAGTCATTGTTCTACTTAAATAGCGGCGGAGGGTACACAGATCGCTACACGGGCCGTAGAAGCGGTAGCAGCAGCAGCGTAAACACTACACGGGCCGGGCCGGGGCGGCTAGCAGCAGCTAGCAGCAGGGGCTACAGCAGCTGCTGCTGCCATTACGCCCCGGTTCACGGGCGCTAGTACTTCTGTGTTTACGCTGCAATGTCGCTGACACCGCCACCCATTTTAACAAGACAAAAACACCTAAATAATCCGTAGTGAATTTTTTTTTTTTTTAACCTACCGGGCCTCTGCTTATGCTCCACCCTAATTCAGGAATACAAACTCCTATGGACTGTCTGTATTTCTGAATCAGGGTGTAAGCAGGAATAAAGGGAGTGTCAGTCCTGGTGCTCAAGGGATCTGGCTAGGTTAGTGGCGCATGTCCTCGATGGTTCCGAGAGCGAGGAAAGCACGCTGCCAGTTGACCGCCTGTGTCCGACGCCGCTTTGTGCTGTTGCACAAACATGTGTGAACAACATCCATCCATCCATCCATTTTCTGACCCGCTTAATCCCTCATGGCGTCGCGGGCGTTGCTTGAGCCTTTTTCCCGATTTAAAATAATTGTAGCCGTCCAGTGGTTTCATGGCTTTCGTGCTCTCTGTCTGTACTGGCCTGCCATGTTTATAAGGCAGCTGTATATGTCATGGTACGGAGCGCTTGGCCAGCATTTCACAGACTCGCTCCATCCCTTCAGGCTTTTGCTGTGTGGATCTGGCAATCTGATACCATCAACCATCAACTTACTCTTAAAACGATCTTGTAGTACGTTATCTAAAGAAGAAAAATACGCGGAGAACTCGTCAGTTTCTCTGTTTGCGTCCGCCATTGTGTTCGTCTTTTGCCTACCAGTCCGGCGCGCATGCGCGAAAAACCCGCCTCAAAACAATAACAATGAACTGGTCTATGGGGCTTGCTCTGTCCCTGCCTTTTACTTCTGTAAACACTGACACTTTCTCATCTCACCTTTCCTTCTGTTCTTCTCTTATACTTTCTCTCTGACAGAGCATAGACTCTAGAGTCACATTTCATAGTTGACTAGTACTTAAAAGCCTATGAACTGCCAGGCACACAGCTACAGTGTAGTGGACTGAATGGTAGGAAATTATTGGTTTTAAGGACTCTTGGTGCTCTGGGACCCAGGGTTAGTAGCTGTTGCCTTTAGCTCTGAGACACGCTCACGCACAGGGAATGTGCAGGCTGTCATTATTTATTTAGCCTGTTAAGTGTTTGAAGTGGAAAGGGTCTTTTGGGATAGCCTGTGGTTGACAATAATTACTCCATATGTATATTTGGTAAATCCTTGCAAGAAAAAGCAAAACAATGCAAAGTAACAACATTTTAAATATATTTCAAAGGTCTGTAGACCTATCAACATCGTAACATCCAGTATAAGGTCCCATGTGTAACATCTTGTTTTTTCTTGTGGTGAGTGAGAAATACCAAAGTATCGTAAACCTGTTCTTCAAAAAAACTTTAGGTTTTTTTCTTTTGTTAACAACTAGCAGTATTTAATACCAGTACATATTACAACACCAGCCCTGTAAACTAAAACATTTGTAATGTCTAACCCCCAAATTCCACATCCTCTGTGACCGCCCCGTTCACATACGTTCATGTCCGTCCAATGAAGAAATGTGGCAATACAAATTGTTGTCCTAATGCCAAAAAGAGCCCAACAGATTTTACTTTCATAAAGTTATTTTAATTAATGAGAAACATTCCACATTCTCCGGGACTTCTCCGAATGTCACCGTCAGCAGACAAGCTCTCTGTCGTTCACCGTCAAAATACGGAACAAGTCTATTTTCTGCTCCATCCCGGTCCGTTGAACTCCAGCCAGAGAGAAATAGCCCAGTATAAAATAATGGTAAAGTGTGGGTTGAAATGTCTATTAACGTAAGCGAAAACACAACTAAATTATTTTAAATACAAAAACATGTAAGTTTTTTGGTGGCCAATGTACTCACCCATACTTGATGGAAGTAAAAATATGCAGATGTAAAATCAGCAACGGAGAACTTTTCGGACGCTATTCAAAGGATGAATGAAACATTTTTTTTGTTTTGTTTCTGGCTCCTTTATATCCCCTTTTTTAAGGCGTGAACTTGTACCTGGTTGAGTGTGGCTATGTTCTTGTGTACATATTTGGTTTTGGTAATTTTTTTTTTTTTTTTAGAAAACTATTGAATTAGAAAACTATTGAAACTCACAAGTTATACTTACCTCAGCAAAGAGTCTGTTTCAAAACTTTCGGAAGAATCTACTTTTGGATGTGTTGTGTGTTTTCTGTTTTGCACCACTTCTTAAAATAATGGCATACTGTTAGATTGTTAGACCTGTATTGTAGAACCCAGTTAGGGCTAGTAGAAATGTACTGTATCTGTGTTTTATTATTTTATCTCAAACTATTTATATAATGATGATGAGGTAAAACTGTCAACCACTGTAAAATATGCTATTTACTTCAATTAAAAGACTGAGTCTTGTAACCCTTAGTTTAAATATGCAATGTGTCATAATAAAAACACAAGAACTGAAACAGTATTAATCAGATTTTGTACACTAAAGGGGAAGGAAAGAAAGAACAGTGCAAAGGGTTGAAGCTAAGCAACTGAACAGATTGAATGGCTAATGAAATGGGTTCCTTCAGGCCTGAATAAATTCTTTGGTCTGGTGATCCTCCAAGATGCTGGCCTCCCAGGGAGATTAATGACCACTGGGCTGTAGGATAATAAAGTAGTTTGCCTTGGCAATGTGCTTATGGATTCATCACAGTGTCCACAAGTGGGCTGCCCGAGTACAACATCTTTATAAATCCTCCTCACTCTTCTCTCCCGCTGTTGCTGATTTATGATTCTGCTACCCCCCAAATGGTTTGGCCTCTCTCACCAGATTTCATATTGGCTGACCAGCACCATCTCGCCAAAATCCAGGTCATCGCACTAATGGGAAAGAAATAGGAGGCTAATTAGTTAATGGGAAGGGAAAGGGCTCAAGTGAGTTCATTTGACTATCTTAGAAATACAGTCTTATACTGTTAGACTTGGCTGTGATTTCTGATTTTCTATCTGTTTTGTTGTCATAAAGTCTATATTAATGGAAATTAAATTAAACTTAAGAATTCCCTTTCGCTACTATGGTGAATCTAATAACCAGACTGACATTATGTAGTCGGGATATACGATAAATATGGCTGCTGTTCAAATTTAAGATTTTTTTTTATGTTACCAGCTAGGAATATTATTGTCATTTCATAATAAATTAAAAATGTGCATGAAGCAAAAAACATTGTGTGTCTCTTTTCTGGACAATATTGAGTAAGAAATCTCTATCTTCAAATAGAGGAAAGTACTTTACAGAGTAGCCTCTGTCACATTTCCCAATACACATCAGGTGGGGGACTTGCCAAAGAAGTCAGTATTACCACTTGGCCAGCAATGTCTGTTCCCCAATGAGCATTCAGTTTCTGTAGTAACATACTATCATACTGGCCAGTAGACTGTCTTTGAACCCACAACATAAAAGAGATGGGAAACATAAAAGAAAAGGTAGAACCTACCACTGATATGCACTAGAGCATCAGGATACGGGTTTTACAGAAAAAAACACCACTTTGTCACCTGGACAGAGGAATGCTAGCTACCAACAGTGCACATTACCAACATTACACAGAACAGGTTGTTCTACTTTATACGATAAAGATGGTCGAAGCAAAAACATGACAGTGTCTTACTTGGAGATGTTACAGATATTCATGTGGCCTGTGACAAAGTGGTTCAGTTTGTGTTTACCATTTGTCCCTCATTCTTATTTCTGATACTTTTCCTTTCTGTAGCTGGCCATATTGCTTAAATTTAAACATTAGTTTGTAGCTCTTCTCCACTTACTATCCCAAGTTTGTTTGTGTTAGCATTAGGTTGCAGTTTCCATCTATATGTTTAGGTTAAAGCTACTCCTGGATTATTTGGTTTCAAAGTCTATTCATATTTGTTTTCCTTTTTACTCACCATTGTTTGTCCCTTGTAGATCTGCAGCAGGGCAGGCGTATGGGAGGGGCCGGCCCAGTACTTCCTGCTTAAACGTCTGAGTGATGTCACTGATTGTCTGGCTGGATTCTACCAATTAGAGGGTTTCTTTTGGAGTATTGCTTGGTTTTTCTTTAAAGTAACTTTTTGACTTTTCCTGTATTACATGGTTTATTTTGTACACCATTTTATTATATAGGAGTTTGTAAATCAGATTAATAATTTTATTTTTGTTTTTCTGTTTAGTTTTTCATGTGTTTTTCTTTTTCCCTGTTTAATTGTGGTTTGGTCCACTCAAGTGCAGGTGTGTTCCCACTTGATTATAAAACAGAGCTCTTGGAAGCTCAGAAAAGAGAGGAGTGTTCAGAATCCTGTGGCAAATAAAAGTCTTCAGAAGCTGGAACTGTTCACTGAGGCTGTTTCTTCGGTTCACCTTGCTGACCCTTGACCTCACTACCTTACACGGCTATCCACACTTTAGTTTTTTTAAACAAAAACATTACTGCTGTCCTACAGTTTTTCTGGACCAGCTGTGTCTGCACTGAGGCTGCCCGTCTCCTCTTTCCCTCCCACTCCTGTCGTTCCTGAAAACATGACACCTGAATGTAGTAAGAACAACTGTTGATTGGCTACTGCCTTTCTTGTGGTGATTGTACATTGGTGGGGTTAACTAGCTAGGTGCAGACAGGTGTAGTGTCAAGATCATTATCCCCCACAGAATCAGGGATAACGAATGTGCATTCTTGTTGTGTTGAGAATGCACACTCAACACGAAGAGCAGCACATATTTATGTTAAAGGGTTTATGTAAGTCTAAATGTTGTATTTGTGGATTTGCCAGCATATGTAAGTACAAATTAGAAGCCCCACAGTCCTGCCAGCCTTGTGCATTTATTAAACTTACCATTGTCTTTTTGTCTGACAGTATCATTAAGATGCAAATAAGGAACAAAGCAGATGAATAGATTTAATGGCTTTATCTTTTTCAAGATAGGACCGATAAAGGTAGAGTGGATGATTTTTCTGGAAATGTAGGTAAGAAACGCCCAAGTCCCTTTCTGAATAATGTATAAGACCGTCTTGCCGGCTCTCCTGCTCCTCAGGGGGGTCGTGTGAAATAATCTCCCAAACCCATACTGGTCTGTCTTCTGAGGCCTTCCTCATGTCTCATGAACTTGTAAGACAATTTGCTTCTTGTGGCTCTCAGCCATTTTTAAAGTATACGGCGAGAGCAGCGGAGCTACAACGAGTGGCTAACACCGAAGCTAACCATATACATAAACACTAGAAGTGGGCAAGGACAGCCAGGAAACAGAAGCTAACAAGGAGCGTTCATGCACACTGGCGTTATGTGAGTGCTTCAGAGTGATTGGCATGTTGAACAAACTTGGTAAGATGAAAACTTCAGCAACTCTTGAAGTATTAGGAGCAGAATTTATTAGCAGACCAAGGTGTGGCCTTCTTCAGGGTCATTCCCTTTTGGATCTCATATGTTGGACAAACTTAACATGTGCATGTGTACAAACCCTCTCTGCTTAAAAAGTTGTCACCATTATGTCATAATTATTATGTGCCAGAACTTCCCCATATAGGCAAATACATTTTGTTCTGTGTACACAACCACGGAGAGGGGGATGTTTTCAAAACCTTACACTGGAACCGGTTCTCAAATCCTGCCGTTTCCAGATAAAACACAATGCCATTATGGTGTAGGCAAACAGTAGAAACCCAACAGAAGTATTCTGTTTTAACCAAAAACCGCTGTCATCTAAATAGGACCTGAGACTATAGGCTTGTCTTGAAGAACAAAATGATTAGTCACCTAATTGAAAAAAGGCATTACTTTGGCCTCCAGCTCTAATGTAAAGAGCCTCAGTGTTATGTTTGATTAGTGCTTCTGTGTTTTCTGTATTTGCTCTGTCCTCTGAACCCCCAGTTGATTGCTGCAGATGGCCTCTTTTATTGAGGTGGGTTCTGCTGGAGGCTTCTTCTAGAAACAGTGATTTGTTTCCAGCGTCACCACATGCTTGCTTTGGATGATGAGTTGCTGCAAAGTCAATGACCTGAAGCAACGAGCTTGGTTTCCTCTGATAACTTCTTACCAGTAAGCTTTATAAACCTAATCTGACTACACTGTGTTATAAGTATGATCAAATTGGAATATGTGCGGTCTGAATCTGTCCGTATGATGATTGCATTGTTACTTGATTCTATATTATCTACTTTAAAGACTGGAACTGTTTGACTTTCAGTGTGCTTTGAGATAAAGAAAGTGAACTGATACAAAATAAAATAAATTGACCTGAACTGGTTTGACATTAACATTTGTTATAAACAATTAATAAAAATAACCGCTAGACTAATTCACATCTTAACTACTGTGTACTACATGATCGTGTTGATGTTGTGTACACATAAATGTTAAGTGTGCAGAATCTCCAGTTACTACCAGAGTTGTTCAGGTATTTAAATCAAAAGCATCATTTGTTAGGCCTGCTGAGGACTGACTCTGTCAGGCTCATAAAGACTATGTATTTATTTATAGGAGCTCTGTATGGAATTCGAGTAATACAGTTAAGGAAGAGCAATAAAGTAGATTGAGAGGTGTTTAGATTTAAATGGATTTAATGGTTTTAAATATTTACTCATGGCATTGGGTTGTGTTCTTATGTATTCAGTTCAGCTGTTTTGCAGCTGGTCTTTACTGAAGTTAAATGATGATGCTGTCAAAGAGTTTGTAGCATGATCTGCAAAATGATATTAATGGGTGTAAAAATTTAAACCTGGATGTTAAGAGCTTATGAAAAGATCATGTTATAGTTATGTCCTCTGAGTATTTAGACTGATAACCTAGAGCAATCTGAAACCCACATCATCTTCAATTAGTGACTGTTAGAATGAACTTTGAGCTTTTACCCACTTTCTCTAAACTCTTTTAAATTCACTCCAAATCTAATTTATTTAAATGATATATGATAATATTTACAATTGACCTGTCCAGGGTGTACCCTGCCTCTCGCCTATTGAATGCTGGAGATAGGCACCAGCACCCCTCGTGACCCCATGAGGGTTAAGCGTGAAAGCGGTTTCTATTTTGTTTACATTTTATTCCTACTTGCTTTTATTCATTTTTTTTGCCCTATATCTTAATCATGTAAAGCACTTTGCATTATCTCTGTACTGAAATTAACTATACAGACAAATTTGCTTTGCCTTGTCATGACAGAAAATGGATGGATGGATGGATATTTACAATTCAATTCAATTGAATTTGTATCGTGCCAATTCACACCTCAAGACACTTTACAATGTGAAATTCAAACAAATTCCAGTCAGGTTGGTCAAAAAAGTTTCCTATCTAAGGAAACCCAGCAGATCGCATCGAGTCTTGACAAGCAGCTTTCACAGTGGACAGTCGTCTGCATTGCTGTCTATGGCTTTGCAGCAATCCCTCAAACTGAGCATGAGTATCGCGATGGTGGAGAGGAAACCTCACCTTTAACAGGAAGACATTTCTTCCAGAAGAACCAGCCTCGATGTGAAATGCCATCTGCCTTGACTGACTGGGGGTTAGAGAAGGCAGAGCAGAGACACAAAAAAGCACAGAAGCACACATTGATCCAGGAATCCTTTCTATGTTAGAAAGAGTAATGGCAGATGATCTACTCCCCCTGGATGGTTTCATAGCTAACAGAAAATCAGACCAGATATACCTACTATGAAGAGAAGGCAGAGAGAACATAAAGGTAAAAGTTGAAATAACAATAAACAATGCAAATTGGAGAACATTAGAACAAGTATCACTTGTGGTGTTGCACAAGGTTTATGTATTTGGGCCTCTTCTCTTCATTTTATACATGCTTCCTCTGGGCCATGTCATTAGTTGGCATGGGATCTCCTACCATTGCAATGCTAATAAAGCACAACGCTATTTAAAAACAGAGCGAGATCCTCTGTCTTCTTTGAAAACCTCATCAGGATCAATATCTTCATCCTCAGCCACCACATCCACCTGAGGGAAATAAAAACATGTATGTGTCAAAACTTTCATCAATTAAACATCATCAGCACCAAAGCAATATTGGTTGGCGTTTCTCACCAGGTCCCATCATCTCCCAAAACCTTGAGGTTTTGAAGCCTCTTTGCCATCATCCTAACCTTTAGTGCTATCAACAGATCAAAGTCCGGATTCCAACTGGCTCACTCTGAAACCCAAATAGTACTTATAAGGATTATTACTTAAAAGTAATAAGGAACAGGTTTTAATATTAAGATATTACTTTAGAACTAAATCATTTATGTTAGTCTTAACTGGAAATAGTAGGAGGAGGTATATAAGTTGTGAAAGAGGTGAAAGACCTGGCTGAACTGTCAGGTGTTTCACCTCTTTCACAAATTTTAAAGGTTAACCTCCATTTGATCTCTTTTTCTGTTGGAAATTATGACCCTGCAGTGAAAAAAAGAAAGTGCTGATTTTGTTAATATGTATTCATAGGTGTGTTTCTGGTAGACAACAAAAAATAGTGAACTAAAAATAGTGTATTAACTTTGTGATTGTTAAGCAATAAAATAAGATAAAAAAATAAACAAAACGTGTCATTGCGAGTGTTCGTGTACCAAAGAAATGTCATTTATTTAGGGAGGGGTTACAACCTGAAACATTCATTTTCCATCCGACCCATCTGCTTTGTATGACACAGCTCTGTGTAGCCCTTGGGGAATCTGATGTAGCATACTGGCCTTTTTTGTCTGTGTGTGTTTGACTTAGTCTTTTGCTTGTGTGTTTGTAAGTGCATGTTAACGTGGGGATGTGTGCATCTGCGGTAGTATTGATTCTCCCCCCTCCTCCTCCATTCTTATAATGAAGTGGAACTACAGCTCCATTACGAACCGCCTTGCTATTGGTTGGAGGTAATATGAAATTAGCTAGCGTGGTGTGAGACTGTCAGTATTGATTTCACCACCCAGATTACTTGTTACAAAAGAATAGAGCTGTCTGTGGCATAATTGAACACGTTAACTCCTTGTCTTATAAAATGTAGGTCTGTATTGATTGTTACAAAGGTGGGCTTTGTGATATGCAATAAGAAAGTAAGTTGTACTGGTTTTAACTGCGAAGAGATGCTGATGCTTTAGTTTCTGTTCTGACTGTGTCAGCAATTGAGCCATGTTCTATCAGGTCAATTCATTTTTTCTCAACTTTCTCTCCCTCTGTCATTTTTCAATTTGTTTGTTCCTACATTTGCTTTCAACTCATCACAAAGTGAAAAAGTGTCAGGCCTTGAAAGTGTTCCAGCAGATTCCTGGTAAGTAAAGTCTGGGATCAAAGCAGCTGTTTCATAAACTGTGACAAAGAATGATGATAATGGTTTATAGATGTCAATTATGTCTTATATATTTTGCTCTGTTAATGAGCCAGAACATGCAGGCCTTGTCTAATTGGACTTGCCAGATTGGTGCCATGAATAGTAAGGTGCCCTAAGGTAACATGTGCCTCTGTCCATTAATAAGGATTTTTTTTTAGAATAATATATATTCTGTTTAGCAATTTGCATATTCTAAATAAAGTTAGAACATTCTGTCAACAAAGAGAAATTGAAAATTAATTGAGAAGGAATTATTTATAAAGTACACGGACAAAGTATAAAACACATATATGAGCCAGCTGTGATCTCAGTGGCTAAAGACCCATGAAAAACCGATACATCGAACTTCTCTCCAGATGCAGCTTAATGACTTTTTATACTGTTAACCCACGGCTTCTAATCCACAGAGTGTTTTATAACGCAACTATTGAGGGCACAGACTACATACTTATCTTCAGTCATTAGAAAATAAGGCCTAGTCAACTGTTAAAATTGATAGTTTGTGGAGACATATTTCCTGTAATTGTTTATTCAAGAGCTGATCTCAGTGTGAAGTCTTTTATCAGGCATTGTCCAAAGCAGGGTGTGATAAATTGTTTGATGAGTAAATTATGCTGTTGTTCCTAAAACAGACATGGTAGGTATAGTGTTACCCACTCCATCAGGGCGAGAGGTTAATGAAATGCTCTTCCACATGCTGATTTCCTGCACTCCACTCCTGAGTGATAAGTAGCTAACCAACGAAGCCTGTAATTACAATCCTAAAGAAACCGGTCTGATCTGTATATAAATCTCACCATCCAATTACAAGATGTAATAATTCTGCACTCAGGCTGGTAATGAGGTCTAATACCAGTGCATGTGATAATCCCCTCTGGATGTGGGCTTGATCAGATGTTGGCTTTGTAATTAGACTGGCAGAAAATCATTATTTCGTGTTCGGAAAAAAATGAGGTTGCTGGGAAGTTAATTTTCTCTAGATTCTCTGAAGCATAGACAAGAATTTAATGATTTAATCATGATTGTTAGCTATTTTGCAATCAATTTGTAATGATTGTGTCACAACAGAGGCTTTCAGGAAGAGAAGTCTGTAAAAACTGAAGGCGCCATTGATATGGCATGTCAAGTGATGTCTACATTGTAATTTGGATAATTCTGAAGAATGGACATACAGTTTATGCATTTGAGTAATTTTTATTGCTTTTTTTCTCTTTTATGCATTGTATTATACATTTCATACATTAAAGTCTGCAACAAATAGACAACTAAACATGATTTTTCAAGTTGCCTGTTTGTTATTAAAAATGATTTTATGTCATCAGCCAGAACAAACATTTTTTATTGTTATGTAAATCCAGGTATAGATAGAGTTGCTTCAAATAGATGCTTTGACACATTAACCAAATAAAAAAATAAAACTGGTTAAATATAAAACTGGTTAAATATAAGAAATGTCCACACTGTATAAATTAAAAAGAAGAAAACTGTACTGCAAGACAGTCTGGTTTCTTAGAAGCTGAATATAAAGAACAGAGGGATGAGAGAAGACCTTTATACAATAAATGGGAAGCTCACTGTCTTTTAAAGTGAACGACGACAAACACATTTTTATTTTTTTTTTTAGTTTAAGAACGTCACTCCAAAGCGGTGTCTGGTGCACTGTGCATGTCTGGGCCAAGGGTGACAGAATGGTGAGTGAATAACATTGCTGAAATAAGTCATTTTCCTAAATGAAAAAAATAAATAAAATAAAAACAAAAAATGGATAACTCATGGTGGCATGGTGGTTGTTACTCTTCACACGCTTCACAACAACAAGGTCATTCTCTCGAATCCCAGCAAAGAGCATTCTTTGTGGAGTTTGCATGTTTTGCCCATGCAGACTGTTGTTACTTCCCACAGTCTGAAACATTCCAGGTTAATTGGCCATTCTGCGTGGTTGCCTGTTGTGTGTGTGTGTTTGTGTGTGTGTGTGTGTGTGTGTCTGTGTGTTTGTCTAGGCCCTATGCTAAAGGTGCTGTGATCACTTCTCTTACCTTTACACTAGATGGATGAATTGAATTCAAACAAGTGGGTGCTAAAATCGATGTTTGTGGGACCTGTAATTCCTGTGGATGACTTAGACAGAGTTTTTGTCCTCTAAAAACTGCACTTTAAGATAAATAGTTTTTTAAGCCTTGATTTCTTATTACTTGCTTTTGGTTTGGGGATTTAAAAGAGCCAAGCCCCTTTAGAGATATCAGCCAATCGAAGCTAGTATAACTGGTATTATGTCTTATAATTTAAACTGACACCTGTTAAAAAAAAACTCTCAGAACATTGTTAACTGTTGAAAACAATTCTAAGCTTTAATTTCCGTTTAATATCAGTTCTGTGTTAAACAAGCAGGAAAAAGGTCAGCAATAGAATTAGTTTATTCAGTCTGTGTATTAAAGGTATGTTTATTGAATATATATATATATATATATATATATATATATATATATATATATATATATATATATATATATATATATATATATATATATATATATAAACATTTCTCAGTCTATTTCATCATATTTGTCAATAATTTGTTAATTATCATTTAATGTGTGACCTGGTGATCTAGTGGTGTGTCGGTTTTAAAATCCGCTGTTGTACATTTTTTTGGGCAAGTGTTGTAATTTTGTAGTTGGCCAATGGCTGCCTTGGTTAAAAAAAACCTGCACAGGTCACTGTTGTCTGTGCAAACATGCATCTGCAAAAGAAAACTAGATTTTACACTTCAGTTTTCCTTATCATCTTGGGGTTAGTTTGGAAGACATCCTTTTACACTCACCTTACAAACTCACTTTCATCTGGACAAAGCATGTAGCATTGTGAGGATCACATGCTTTTATTTCTCTAACACATTTAACATGATTCAATCTGTTTTACTACGTAAGAAAGTCCAAAACACAACAGATGAATGTCTCCACAACTGTTTTGAACATTAACTACCTAACAAACAGTCTACAGTTTGAGAAGCTGATGAGCTGTGTGTTTGGCCTGGTGGTCAATGCTCAGGAACACCGCAGGGTTGTATTCTCATTGTTTCCTTTTGCTCTATGTATACACCTCAGAGTTTCACTAAAAGTCAAGTGAATCTTATCAACTGCTAAGAAAGGCTCATATGACTCTGCAGTTGTGGGTGCCAGAAGTAAACATGTGTCTGAAAACGGAGAAGTGAAGTACTGTTTTATAGAATGATGTGGAAAAAAATCCTTTCATCATCAATGTGAACACGACAAAGGAAATTATTGTGAATTTAGGAGAAGCAGGAATGTGTCACACCATTTTCATCATAAGAGAAGACATTACAGTATTAGAGGAATAAAAATAAATAGCTGTTCACCTACATAAACTGAACTGAAGACCCAACAGTGATGCCATCAACATATATGATATTTCTGAATGTGACTCTTGTAGAAAAAAAACAAGGCAGAGTTGATTCCAACACATTCACTCATTCATGCTTTTGCTATAGTGCTCTGCTTGATATATATATATATATATATATATATATATATATATATATATATATATATATATATATATATATGCAAAAAAACTAACAAACTAATAAGACATTATTTTTGTGATTATTTGAAATGCAATGGACACAAAAATGGAAAGATAAAAGAAGGGAGAAAGGATGTGCCAAAAATAGAGTAGAGGTAAAAGAGAACACAAGATAACATTCTCAGAGTCTGCTTCTACGCCTGGAGAAAGAGAGGTCCAAAGAAAAAGCCATAGAGACACATATAACAAACAGCAGTTCACACACAACTAAGGGTAATCAGGAGACAATTAACTCATAAGCCATTACAAGCTTTTGGGAGGAAGCTGGAGTATCCAGAAAGAATCTACACCTGCAACGGAGAACATGCAGAAAGACACCTGGCTAGGATTCAAAGCCTCATCCTTCTTGTTGTGAGGCCAGATTGCTACCAACTGCACTGCTATGTACATTGGAATTAATAAAGAATTATTCAATTAAATGTATATTATAAAGTGAGAAAGCTTTCTGTGAAAACAGTGAAATATTAATGCAGTTGATGACATGCAGACTGCACAAATTAGTATCCTGATATAATTTGCTAACTCTGCATATTCAGTATCTCTTCTTGTGGCTCTAATATTACTTACTTTTTGTGTTTTATTTGTGTTTTGATTCAGTACAGTATTGCATCTTTCTTCCAGGACTGCAGATAGTTAAAGATGAAGTGCACCATATCCATACAATTGGGGAAACAATAATTCTGCTGTGTAACTCAGTTCATTATTTTAAATCAAGGGTTGAAAAGCACGGCTTCTGCAGGACACTTGTGGTTAGGTTGGCCATTTACCATATACAACCTGGATTACCAATTTGGGGCACCTGGGAACCTGGTAAGGCCCTCAGCTTTTTAAAACCTGAGTGCCTCCTAATTTGTCTCTACTCTCCCCTGAGGGTATTTTGATTTCACATCACAACAATTTCTCATACTTCTTCCACTCATGCACACCATTAACCATTGATTTCACTGACTTTATCACTTCATATTGAACACTTTCTATTTAACTTTTGTATGGATTATATTAATTATTTAATTATGTATTTAATTATTATTCAGAACTCTTATACATGGTATGTCTCCCTTTTTGTTGTGGTCTATGAGGCAGGTCATAACAAAATTTTAACCCTGTAAACACACCTTCTATTAGTGCTGTTATAAGGTGTCTGATTGGAAGACCACTGTTCAATCATTTGAAGTTATTTAGTTTATTGGAACATTCATTATTTATTAGATTTTGGGATTCCTCTGGGTATGTTCTTAGCTCATCTCTCCCTTATTCTCCCGGCTATTGGTGCTGAATACTTTATTGATAGGGAATTGACTGTACTCAGCTGAGCCAATTTCTGTAATTGATACTGTTTGAAGTTTCTCCCAAACGGCCAGGCACTCAAAGACTGCCTACTGTTTTCATCAATTTTGTTAAAGGAAAAAAAAAAAACGTAGTTGCATCAGTAGTCTCTTGCAGCAGTGTACTTGGATTAAACAGCTTTATACAGTTCTTTGTGGAAGAAGAAATGTCATAGAACACTAAAGATAAAATACCTGAAACTTTCCAATCACCAGAAATTGTTAAATTGAGGCATGATCTTTCAAAAGAGTTGGGTATTTACATGTATACAATATTATAAACAATGCCTTAATACCATAGGCAAAATTTAAGTTGCATGAAATAGCCCAGTTGAAAGAGAATACAATCATCATTGGTTTTACAGAGAATTATATCAAAGGATGTTTGGCAGTTTTGATAAAGGTAAAAAAAAAAAAAAAAAAAAAAAAGATAAGATGAGATGAGATCAAGAATATATCTCTTGAAAATATTATTGTTCATAATTTTCAAGAAGCGGTAGATCCTAGTCTGGCTTCAAGAATATATCTCTTGAAAATATTATTGTTCATAATTTTCAAAAAGCGGTAGATCCTAGTCTGGCTTCATGGCTAGCTTTTATTGTAGTTGCCTAGCCAAATGTCTGCAGTTTCCCCTCCTTCCCTGTTGAAGGCTCCTCAGAGATGCTTGGCTGCAGCTTTGGGCCACTGGGCCTTTGGACCTCTGAGTCTTCCACTTCTGTGCACTGGATAGAGAGAGTGGGAACTGCTTTACTCAGGCCTGCCCACTCTCAGCCTTTGCCTTCCTCTACACATACCCCCACCTGCTCAATACCACAGAAAGGCTTTCAAGTGCTCTTTGAAAGGTAAAAAAAACAGCAGAAAGAGAAGAAATCAGAGACCGTGTTCTTCCAGATGCTCAATAGAATGGCAGAAGCCTCTCGTTGTCCCATGACACCGTTCTCCTGAACTCTACCCTGTTCTTGTGTTTTTTTATATTTTTACACAATTTCATTTTTTTTCCTGTGGTATCCTCTTATGCTTTCTTTTTTTATGTTTGGCTGCAATTTCAGGACTGTTGCCTCATTGGCTCAGTTTTTTTTAGATAACATTGACCTTCAAGAGTATGATTAAAGTAATTGTAAATAGCAGTAATTTGATAACTGTTATCACTTTTTGCTTTTTGCTTATGCTTTTTCATCAAGAATCTATTGCATCGTTTCTCCCAGGAAAATCCTAGCTGCCACCTGTACCCACTTAGATGGAAATTACTTTGCAATGTAGTTGCAATGTATTTTGCACTCCTACTACTTCAATGCCTAAACACTAGCATTTGTGGTCTGAATTTAATACAAATCCAAAAAGATTAGTCACATTCCTTTGAAGTCATGCCCATGCAGTAAACAATTACGCCCTCACAAAGGATCATCAGGCCTGACCTTCCTTCCATCTGGGACATGTATGGGGTACAGTCAGGAAAAAAATGCTGCTAACATCTCTGCAGACCCCAGGAACATGCATACAAACTCTTTAGCCTTTTACATACAGGTCTGAGCTATGGACCCTTTTTTGCAAAAAATAGCCACAACAGAGACAGTTTCTTTCCCCGGGCTGTCTCTCTGATGAACATACCTTACAGCCTGAGTAGTCAGCTATACTGCTGTGAAACAAGACATGTATATTGCACTTCTACAACCTTTATTTTTTTCCTTTTCTTTACATATAAAACTAAAATATTGTTAATATATGCATACCAAATGCCTGTTCGCTGTGAGTCCTTCATTATGCAAAAAGCTGACTCTGATCGATGCATAAATGGGGAAAATCTTATAATTACTTCATTGTATCTGGGGTTCAAAGCTACCACCTCTATTTTAGACTACATTCACACTGCAGGTCTTGATGGCCAATTTCAATTTTTTGCTGAAATCTGATTTTGGTTTGAGGTGGCTGGTTCATACAACTGTTAAATATGGCCGTCATCAGACTTCCGTTCAAGACCGTAAAGTGACCCGCATGCGCAGATCACAGGAGACTTCACAGAGCAGCGCACTGTTTGTGGAAGTAATGGTGAATGTAATTGTTTCTAGAAGTGGTCAATAAAGGTTTTTTTAAAATAACTCAAAAAGAAACAAAAAATGCGGCATATCTCCTTGTTATTATTAGAAAGTTGTTAAGCAATGGGAGCTTACAGCATATATATATATATATATATATATATATATATATATATATATATATATATATATATATATATATATATGAAAACTTTAATACTAAGCACACTGAAATGAAGAATACTATAAAGCTTCTGCACATGAAAAGAATGTACTTACTGAGATTAGATATGTTTCTGTTTTAATATTAGAGCAATAATTAATTATCATAGATGCTCAATGCAATGTGCAATTTATTTTAGCATATAAAGTTGGAACCAGAAAAGCCACTCAGAAAGCAGAAGCTATTACTCCAAAAGCAACATAAAAAAATTCCAGCTTGCAGTTTGGAGATGCACTATGGCACAAAAACAAATTTTACCTTGACCTTAAACACAAAACCTTGATCTCAATCCAATAGAAAATTTGTGGTCAGGGGTGCAAGTGGTGTGTGTGTGTGTGAGCAAGGCAGTCTACAAACCTGTTTTGAGGTGTTTTCACACCAGAATACTCAATTGGTAGGGAATGCCAACCAATTTCACACATTCATTTCGTTTGGATAATTTTCACACCACAATTTTGAGAGTGATTCAAACCACATGGACTATGTCCAACACCTGCTCTTTTTGGGCACCATCAGCACAACCTGTCTTGCATAAGTAACAAACAAGGCAGCAAGCTATCAGCATGTTGTCCTGTATACATTAGATAAATACGACAATACTGACAAAGACAGCTAAGACGAAGAGACTTCACAAGTCACTGCAGTTACACATAGTATATGTCCATATGTCAAACGTATAAGAGACATCATTTCTTTTCTTTGGTTCACTTTCACTTTATGGTTGGCTGGAGAGGTAGGAGGCATTCCCAATGTAAATTCTTCTCTATTTAAAGCTGACAAAACAGCCCTGTTGTCAAAACACCATAAACAATCTATACCTGATAAATGTATCCCCCTTTGTCCTGTCTAGTGTTGCCATGGGCTGGAACTCGTCCCAGCTGAGACCTGAGGAGAGGCCAGGTCTAAAACATTTAGTTATATACTAAACGTCCCAATAATACAGAAACGCTTGATGGCATCATACAAACTCACTGTTACTATTAATTTAGGAATTTACAGACACGCATGTTTTTTGGAGTCGGGGTGCATACGACGGTAAAGCACAGGCCTAGAGACAAACATTCAAACTCCACAATTTCACTTGAAATATGATTGGTTTGAACTGGCTTTTTTTTTTTTTCAAAATTGCTTTGAGATAACATTTGTCATGAATTGGAACTATATAAATGGACTAAGTTGAATTGAATATGAAATGTTTGATACCCACATTTCAACCTTGAGGACTGTCTCACATGCAAATTCTAAAATTCCACTGAGAAATCTTAGACGATGCAAAAATATAACAAAAACAACAGCAATAAATATGATGACCTTTAGAAACACTATGGCTGATGTTAATTCGGTGTTCACTTATCACCTTGGACTTCATTAAATAACACAAAGCATTCACTTTCAAGTTTGACAAAATCAGCAATTAAATATTTGAATTTACTATTGATTATGGATTAATTCAAAGATTTCTAAATTAAAGAAAACAATTAACTTAAGATACTCTTTGCTTGAACCAATCTAGCAAGATTGCAGACTCCTTATGTTTGTTAGATTCCAGGCTTCCACTGGCATGCATAAGATGTTGCTTTGACTAAAACTAAGGTCTAATAATGCAATTTGAAGGTACTTTAGGTTCTGTTGGTTACATTTGCTTTACTAAATGAGAAAGGGTAAATAAGTTCTAGTGTGAAAATAACCCAATTCTATGTCCAGTAATTACTTCTTTGGATTGTTTTTGCAGTGCTCGGGCTCACATCACATTATAGTAAATGTACTTGGAGAATAGATGACATTGTGTAAGACAATGTGAGAATGTTCTCTATCAGATATTATTTCTGTCCTTTCATAGTTGAGACTCGTTGACCGTATTTAGGGAACACTATGATATGAAAACATAAGCCCTAAGCTTCTCATTCCACTCAAGCCTCTGAACTCCCCACATACTCTGTGATACAGAAACACAATGAAGTTCCTCCCTGTAGCTCTCCTCTTATCTCTGAATGCTTTAAAACTTACTTAGAGAAAGAGGCCAGGGCTGGGATATGAAGTAATCTTCTTTCTTTTCATTCTTCCATGAAACATATGCCTACTTTCTGACTAGAGTGAAACTAATTAAAGACTTGTAAATTGAAGATAATAGAGTTTTAGTGATTGGTTTGTATTCAGCACTGGGGCTGAATCTATACAGTGTAAATGTACAGTAATGATTGCTTTGTCCAACAGCAGTATTCCTTTACAAACCTACAAAGTCCTGTAATGATAGCTTATGCCCATAGAACGGAAGGGACACTGGGCCATAAGATACCATCCCTTTCTATTGATGTCTACTTGGCTCAGCTAGACTTGGTTTGACTCACCTCTGCACGGTTTAGATATTCTTTTTTTTTCAAATACAACTAGGTACCACTGTAATATGGGGTCATCATAACTAGGTAACACAACAGGTTTGTGTGCAAAACAAACACAATCTAACAACAGAGGAGATGGAATCATCGGACGTTCTGCTTAGTCTACAAGTTTTCGGCAGACTCTAAGTAAAAGAAGAGAGCCAGAGAAGGCGGGTGGCAAAACAAAACACATTGGAAAAGTACAGGAGGGTGTGGGAAACCGCATCAAATCAATGACACAATACAAGCCGGACAACATGTGAGGGTACTCTAAAATGTTAACGTTAGCTTCCTATTGTGTGTATGTGCAATAAACCCAGCATACAATGATTTAACTGCTGGTGACATGGTATTATAATATGTATGCTGGCTGTCCTGTCGCAACAATATCATAGCAGACCATCGGTTTGTTTGTTTAACAGAGTACCCAGTGGTGGGGTGTTATTTCTTACTAGTTACATGAATGCAGTGGTTGCATAGCTTCAGAATGTCTGAACAAACGTTTGGAGTGATAACATTTGATGTTCTGTCATTCTGGGCCCTTAAGGAAAAGAGCGGCAATTACATTATTGAAGCTAGCTACTGCCTCAGATTACAAGTGTATTAGACATCTACTGTATTTGGATTAAGCATTACCACTGTCTGTAAGTGTGTGCAGATGTTTTGTTCTGCAGCCAATATTAAAATGTTCTTGTTGCTATACCCCCCTTTTAATGGTAATCTTATCTTTACCTAAAAAAAAAAAAAAAAAAAAAAAAAAAAACTTTTGTGATTGTTTTTCCTTTTGTTTTGTACACTACAATAAACAGAATGTCCGTCCGTCCGTCCGTCCGTCTTCTTCCGCTTATCCGGGGTCGGGTCGCGGGGGTAGCAGCTTCAGTAGGGAGGCCCAGACGTCCCTCTCCCCAGCCACTTGGGCCAGCTCCTCAGGAGGAATCCCAAGGCGTTCCCAGGCCAGCCGGGAGACATAGTCCCTCCAGCGTGTCCTGGGTCTTCCCCTGGGCCTCCTCCCGGTGGGACGTGCCCGGAACACCTCACCAGGGAGGCGTCCAGGAGGCATCCTGACCAGATGCCCGAGCCACCTCAACTGGCTCCTCTCGACGTGGAGGAGCAGCGGCTCTACTCTGAGTCCTCCCCGGATGACTGAGCTCCTCACCCTATCTCTAAGGGAGAGCCCAGACACACTACGGAGAAAACTCATTTCAGCCGCTTGTATCCGGGATCTCGTTCTTTTCGGTCACGACCCAAAGCTCGTGACCATAGATGAGGGTAGGAACGTAGATCGACCGGTAAATCGAGAGCTTCGCCTTTTGGCTCAGCTCTCTCTTCACCACAACGGATCGGTACAGCGCCCGCTTCACAGCAGACGCTGCACCAATCCGCCTGTCGATCTCCCGCTCCATCCTCCCCTCATTCGTGAACAAGACCCCAAGATACTTGAACTCCTCCACTAGGGGCAGGACATCCTCCCCAACCCGGAGAAGGCACTCTACCCTTTTCCGGTTCAAGACCAAAGTTACAGAATGGTAAAAGAAAAATTACAGCTAAGAATAACCCAACAGATGGCTAAATCCCTTTTGGTTTAGAATGATTTGATTTGATTTGAACCCTTTGCTTCGACCATCTCCATCGTTGTGCCACTTTGTGGCACCAGTTGTATGGCAGCCTTACTTCTCTTTGCAATGTAGTCTACCACCATCAGCATGTGAATGGGTGGGTGAATGGGTAAATGACTGATTGTAGAGTAAACTGCTTTGGGCTCCTCAGATTTAAAAAAAAATATACAAGTACATGCCAATAATCATTTACAACTCGAACAATTAAAGCCGGGCATACACTGTACAAGTTTTTGCCCTTTATGGGCCAATTCTTCAATCGTGAAGAATTGGCGAGTATTTTTTGGATTGGGCCGAGTTTTGGCTTGATCGTGCGTCCTGCGTCGTGTAGTATACAGGGGTAACGAGGGGCGATTCGCCTCTCACGACCACCTCCCGATCAGGAATCGGACGGTCGGTTGAAAATCAAACATGTTTGAAATTCAGTTGGCCCTCGTGAGTGATCGTGAGTGCGTTCCTGCTGTTGAAGAGGAGTTACGACCGTCTACGAACCGATTTCCCCCCAACCTCGCACACTGCGCACGCGAAAACAAGTAGATTCTTCTTTGTCTTTTCAAACGAAAACATAGGAGCTGAGAGAAGCATGACAGCGGTAAGTGTGACATGGAGCGTGTTTTGTTCTAGTAAGCCTCATATTTAACAGTGAGCATTGACACTTCTGCCTTTTTCTCTTCTACTATTGATTTTTGGCTTCCGGGTAGACGAGTCCGAGTAGCGCCATCTCTCTTCGGGGCTGAGTCCGACTTGGGTTTTTGAACGCACTGTGTGAGTAGTCAGGTCGCATCAGAGCGTCGGGCCGCACAGTGTTGTTTGGATTTTTAATGATTGGTCAGAAGTAGGACAAAGTTTATACTATTTTGTTATATATTTTGTTTACATGTGGGTGCCTTAGTTTTGCATTGCTTCTTCAGTAGTATGCTGTTATTGTTTACTGTTTCCTATAGTCACGAAAACACTTGAAGTACATTCTACCTAGAATGATTTGACCCACTCTTAATATAACAACAAAGTGTATTATACTTTGTTTTGTTGCTTGCAAAGCATTATTTTTTTGATTGCTATATATTTTTTATAGCTAGTTTGTAGCCTGTTCATTGCAAGAATGTTCAAGCTCTAAAAC
The DNA here is from genome assembly GCF_011125445.2 of Fundulus heteroclitus. Taxonomy (NCBI): domain Eukaryota; kingdom Metazoa; phylum Chordata; class Actinopteri; order Cyprinodontiformes; family Fundulidae; genus Fundulus; species Fundulus heteroclitus. The sequence continues at coordinate 44,111 of NW_023396812.1, forward strand.
ATGTACTTTGTTTTCTTGTTATGTTATTGCAAACACCGAACATAACAATAATGATCATATCTACATATTAAATTGCAGTTGAGAGGTAGTTTGAATCTTGACTCACTTGTCACACCACACACACTAAAATGGTACAGATTAGTTTACAGTGTTTTCAGATATGTAATCCATTTAATTAATTATCATGCATTTTATTGATATTGAACTCAGTAGTATTTGAAGTTCTAGACACAGGAAAGCCATCCGAATTCCTTGACATTTTAAATCGTAAAAAATAGCAACATGGAAACTTTGTCAAGTAACTAGTTATTTTTGATCAGTGCAGTAACTGAGTTTGTAGCTCAATTACTTACTTTTTAAGTAACTTGCCCAACACTGCTTGTAACTAGGTGCTTATAATATATAGACCTATTTTATTTTAGAATTAAATACTGTTTTAGATGAATTTACTTTGATTTTTGAAGCAAATTTCTCAGAATTGTTTACATTTTAAAATCCTTCACCTTCATTACCCTTTTTAATTTAAGAAAAAAGGCAATTTCTTGATGAGGCCATTATTAATCTCTTTAAGAAGATAAGAATGAGTTGTGATTAAAGTGTAACTTACTAATATTTTGTAAGAGTACTTATTCTACCCAGTGAAAATGTTGCTGCTGTCAAATGAGCTCTGGCTTCTCAAAGTTAAAGTTTTTTCTCTGAACACTAAGAGTCAATGATAAACCTGATAGATCTCTTTTCTGTTTCTTTTGAGTTCGTTTGTGTATGACGTCAATCATCTGTGAAGCCATTTGGTGAAAAAAGCAGTAACAAGCCAGATGAAGGTCAGTCCTATATGCACAGACATAAAGATATGCTTACAGTACATAGAGAAAATCATTTCTCCATTATTGGTCCCCAGTTTACCATGGGGGATATGCCAGCGATTGCGTGGCATATGCTGTAGCCCCTGGCATCTTTGTGACAGAGCACTACCATAGAGACAGCCGGCCAAGGCTTGGTTAGAGGCCAGCCAGAGGCTGTGTCCTGAGGCAACGCTGGTGGGTTGAGATGGACAGCAGGATGGTGATTGCCTCTCCAACTTACCTAATGTTCCTTTATCGACCTAAAAGCATTTTTGACAGCACAGGAAACATCATATAGGACCTAGTTATTTCTGGTAATGCTGCAGAACCTTTAAGCTGTTACGTCTTTCTACATTTTGACACTACAAAAAAGTGTGTAAAAGTGGATTGAAATGAAAGTACTGAACTTGACAAATTGTTTTAAAACATAGGTATCAATGTTGACCTGAGACCACAGATTGTAAGTCTAAATGACAGTATTTTAACTTTTGTTTGTTAGCCAAGACATCTTTACCAAGCTTATGACATGCATGTGAGGACTTGCCTATATTTTGGTGTATTAGCTGTTCACAACTTTAATTGTGCTGAACTTCAGTCAAGAACCAATCTAAATTAGGACAGAATGTTGGGTGGTGGATACCGTTACACCGTTGCAAAGCTGTGCAGTAGTATCCTGCTAGTACTATGTTCACCCAAAGACAATGGACTAAATCTGGTGTTAGCTGCCTTGGACTAGAGATGGATCTTACTTTGTTCTTGTTAGTGACACTGAGTGGGGAATATTCCACAGCATGGAAGATAGATAATAAGTGTGTGCTGATTTTTGGCTGGGCATTTTCAGACAAGT
>NW_023396812.1:46299-114168 GCF_011125445.2 Fundulus heteroclitus
TTTGGTTCAACAACAAAAGCCCATGGCGAAAATGCTGCCAGCTGTCAAGCGTGGCAGGAGGATCAATGATTCGCATCAAAATTGATCTCCGATACGTGAAATCAAGAAATATGCAAAACTCCCGAATTTCTTTTTATTTACGCTTAACAGTAATACAACGAGAGGAGACTTACCTGTGAAGTTGCATTGTAAGGATATCCAAACTGCGAGAAAGACATAGCTGCTTCCTTTGTTACCATCAGGAATATTCTTCACCCTTGATCGATTGCAACCAATTCTACTTCAAATCCATCGTCTTGCACACACTTTCCACGCACGGCCTTTCGCTCAATAATATATGACTTTAGTCAAAAGGAGGGAGAGTTTGGAGTGGCAGCAGCTGCAGATTGTTTTATATGAATGATAATCCCCTACAAGATCCGATAAGAAATGAAATTAAGCGTCATTAAGTGGAAGAAAAAAATGTTGTGTTGGCTGAAAGAGGCTTAAAGGATAAGTAAGTCTTCCAAGTTATGGACTCTGCTTGTGCTATTATTTGTGGCTCTATAGTTCTTTAGCATTCACCCATGCAAGGGTATCAGCGTGACGTCACTGTAATCCCGGAACGGCAGGGGTACCAAGGATAGAATAATGTCTATGCCAATCACATCCAGCGCGGGGTTTTCTTAAGGTGCACTGTACACTTTCTTGTCCTGATTTTCTTTTGTTTTGCTGTTTTATCCTTTACGTACTTTTTTGGGGAGGGAAAAGCCCCGCTGCGTAAACACTGAACGCCAAACCTTATCCAAAATTAAATAAATAAACATTTAAAACGTTTTTGTCTGTCAGCCAACCCTATTGTCACACTCCAGATGTTTAGGACTTTTATTTATTTTGCAATTAATGACTTATGAATGAAGATAACATATCATATAAAGCTTTATTATTATTTTTTAATTCCACTCTGCTCGCTTCTGGCACTTTGGCCAGAGGTCCATCACGGAGTTAATGACAATGATGTTTCTATCTTTCTCTATTAGAGAGAGCGGGCAGTCCCAGCGTGAGCCGTTAGAAGCGTTTTTGGCAGGTCAATAGACCGGTGATTGATGCGCGCCTGGAGACCTACGTGACCATTACGCGTAATGCGTAATTGTATCAATTAACAAATGGATACATGCCCTTGTTTAACCAACGAGTAACAGAGTGAAAATATGCCTTAGAGGTGAAATCCGAAGAGCTGCACAGGAAAGAGAGGAAAAAAAAGAATACATTGGAAGTCGTGCTCCCCAGTCTAATTAAATATCCGTGCGTGGGGGCGACGACAATTGCATTTTAATTGAATGATCCTCTCTGAAATATGGGCAAGGAATGATGCTGCCTCATGGTGAATGAAACTAGAAATTATTTTAAGCCTTATTAGATCAGCAGCTCGACTATCTCCTGCGCTCTCACTCTCTCCTGTAAACACCAGCAAGCTGCGTCTTCTCCTGAGTTCAGCTGCAGAAAGAAGAGGAGGGGGTCTGATCATTCTCCCCACAGGGTATTTATTTGTACTGAAAATGGCAGTTGGCCCGTTTCACCGAGTCACATGAACTGTTTGTTTCAGACCGTCTTCAGTGGAAAAGGTTCTCCGCTTTCCCGACTGATACGCTGTGCCTGAATTTCCCACTGCCCCGACTTCTGATGAATTGCACTCGGACCCCAGGAGACCCATCTGCGATTGCGGCCTTTCTCTCGGAGGGGCGCTCAAGAGCTACGTGTGCTAGATGGAGATCTCCCAACAGAGATTTTGCACAGAGATAAAATGGACAGTGTGGCCATTTTTAAAAGGACACAACTTTAAGCACAGCACACAATTGTTGCGTTCGAGTTAATGAGACAGGCAACAAAGCTCAATAAGTCTTGTTTAACAAGATTGTTTTTCATGATTATTTCTCATGTTTCCAAACTGCATTAAACATCTTATAAACTTAAATTGTTCCTATAAAGAATGTATGAAAAAAGGCATTAACAGCTTCCTACTCATTTTTAAGCAAGTCAGATGCTTCAAGTTTTTTGTAAAACAACTGTATTTTATTTAGAACTGAAATAGACATAATGGCTAAGTCCTTGTTTGGACGTGTAATGTTTCTTAAATGCTCTTTTATGGTACACTTCTGATTAAACTAACTTCATAATACAATCTCAAATGTGCAAATAGCACTGTGCATATTATTTAGTCGTTCCTTATCCTTTTGAAAACCTCACAATTTCACAATTGGGCAGTTATACTGGGGTACAGAAGATATACCTTGGCAATGATACTTCTTGGTCAAACAGTTTTCATGTGACCAAGAACTAAATAAATGTAAGAAAAAAACGGACACAGGTCTTCACTAAATAAGGGATCAAGTTCTGTTTGAAAACCATCTTATCTGGTGACGCTATATTAAGTACTTAATTCTTATTGGATGCTCATAAAAATCTGAAATCGAAGGTAGGCGTGACACCCTTTAAAACTTCCCAAAAGCCATTAGAGGAAACTACAGCCACTTAACAGAAGAATCCACAAATTGTGCTAAAACGATTATTGCAGGCAAATGTGCACATAAAGGAGGCTGAAACAAGTTAAATGTAATTGCACGCCAGCGTTCAGTGCATTTCTACAAGGACACGCGTGATGGCCCAAGTGCATATGGACACGCTCATGCATAATGCATGTGCAGCAGTCAGTGCAGATCTCACAGAATAAGGCAGAAATGAACACTAATTGTGATGGTACACTGACCACATTGCCCTTCCCTCTAAAATGTTTGACAAGTTAACATTGAGCCATTTCTTTAAAGAGCTGTTTCAGTCAGAACGGTGTAACAAGGTTAAACTTTTTGCATTTGGGTGTCTGATCCAATAGATAATGTACAGTTCATGTGTTTTTATTTCAGCTGAAGGATTTCTTAATTTCTGGAGTTCTCAAAAGTTTACAGGAAACTTGCAAATTGTTAAGGTACAATTTGATCAAAAAGCGACAATAGAGCACTTAACCCCAGTGCCTTCTAATAAATGCCTTGAACTTTTTCAGACTTTGTGATGCTGTAACAAAGTATGTAAGGTATACACCCATCACTGTACCTTATTAGGATGTTATTAGACAGACCAAAAGATAGCAGCACATAACTGTGCAGCGGAAGGAAAATAATGGATGCTCTTTTTTGTTTGTTTTTAGAATTAAAAACCTTAAAAGTGTGCTGTAGTGCATCTGTATTCACCTCAACTCACTTGGGAAAATCTTTTGACAAGACAACTATTAGATATGCCCTGTACAAATCTGGACTCTGAAGAGAAAAAAAAGCCACAGTTTAAAGAAAGCACAAGTAGTCCTTTTTTGCAGATTGCTATAAGTCACCGAAGGGACAGGGAATACATGTGGAAGAGACTGCTTTGGTCAGATGGAAATAAAAATCAAAGTTTTGACTGACTGGCAAACAAAATGTATGTCAGAAAACTAAACCTGCACATCATCCTAAGCATATCAACCCCATGGTGACACATGGTATTGGCGGCCCAGTTAAGTCTAGACCTAAATGCATAAAGTAAAACTCTGTTTCCAAATTTGAAAGTTCCCAGATGCTTTCCATGACTTTGTTTGTGCTATTGTGCAAAGGAGAATGGGCAAAATAAAATCAGATGCCTCAAAATATGTGCAACTGTATTACTGTGAAAGACGTTATTATTATTATTACATATAAGTTTGTGGTTGTAACATAATGCAGCAGGAAGCGTCTAAGAGGTATGAATGCTTTTGCAGGGCCCTGTACTTGAAGATGAGTTTTTTTTTACTGTTTTAGTACAGTCTTTTATGTATTTAAGAAAATAAAGAACCTCTAATATGTCTTGTCATGAATGATCCACCTGATTGGTAATGAGACTCGGTAATGCGAGCATCTCATTAGGATGCCTCGCTGCATGAGAAAAATAAAGGAGAATTGAAAGGTTATGTCAACACTCAAAAGCTCCCGGCCCTATTCTACTATTAATAATACATTTCCCTAGCTGACTTAATGACCACCGCACAAGCCTTTTGGTTTTCACATCGAGATGGGGGTAGCTCCAGTGTTGGTTGAGGTAGAGAGGGGGTGTATGAAATGGTAATAAGGGCCGGCAGATGAAAGAGATGGAGGGAGAGCTCAGAGTTGATGGAGTGAGGGGATGAAGCATCACCTACCTGAAGGTGTGTGTGATCTCATTAAAGCCAAAATTGATATGTTCCAGTGCATCCAGTGCGCTTGTGACTCTGGAGTTATTGCCAAAACACATTCGCACACACACACACCACTCAGAAATCGTACATGCAAAATAATAATAAAATACCCCCCCTCACTATGAGTAATATTAGTCCTGCTAAATTATCAGTAACGAAGCAGAAAGTAATAAATGGAATGAGAAACTGTAAAGGCTAAGGTCACAGTAGTAGCCAGTTAACACACATCCATTCTATAGAGCTGAGTAATTACAGGACAAAAAGAGTTTTTTCAAACAGACACAAAAGGAAGGTTGGGGATGACTTCATGATAAGCGTCTCCATGAGTCAGACTGGTTTGGAGGGTAATATGGATAATGATATGTGGTGACTGTGTAGTTGTATGTAATAAGTAGTGCCAACCGTGGTGTGGCAGGGTTGGTTTGCATCTGGGGTTTTCGAAGACAGATGGTATTTCTGATGCAGCATAATCTCGCATTTACTCTGGTTTCTGATTTCCACAGTTTAAACCATGGAAGCGTACATGAATGGACAGGCACAATGGGTTTCATTTGCGTCTTTGTCCCTTTGACAACTTGCCGTCAGATGTTTAACTCAAAGAAACCCTAGGCTATTTTTGTTGGGAGCCATCTCTCACCAGAGGCCCCCGGGGCTCCTGGGACAAGGTGAAAGTGATTAGACGGAGAGACGAAGAAGAAGACAGAAAAGAATGCGTGTGTTGTTTGCGTGTGCTGGCTGGCAGACTCCCCTTGAGGCTCTACTGTAAAGCTATCATCAGTGGTGGTGTCAGGGATTTGTAGCTTGTCACTGACAGAGAGGGAGTGCTGGCAGTAACTCTGGGAAATAACGGCTCTCGGAGAGAGAGCCCAGCCTCCACAGCTCGCGTAAATGAAGGTGTGTGTAAGAGAGAGACGGAGAATGAGGGGGAGGAATTTGTGTTTATTTTTTCCCCGAGGTATCTTGCGATGTATCTGGGTGTACAGGTAGACTGTGACTGTCGTATGATGTGTGAATCCATGTGCTCTCTTTCATGTGGAGGCCTTAGGCTTTTTGTCTACGGGTTTACTTGTCAGCAAGTGGTGCGTGGTACATGCCTGTTCTGGATGTATCTGAAAGCATCGCATGTACATTAGCTCTTCCATTTGGATGAGTATCATCAGTCCCCTCAGTTAGGAATCCTGATTACATATTTTTGTGTTTGCATTGACTTCAGTGAGTCGCTTGCTGACTTCAAAACTTTTTTTTTTTAAGGCTGTGGGCCTGTAGCAGGAAAATGTTTCTACTGGGTCGTAAGTCACTGTGTCTACAAAGACATATATATAAAAAAATAAAATCCCCTGGTCTCATAAATGGAGGACTAATTTTCTCATTGACAGCCATGTGTTTCGGAAATTGCATTCTGGCAGTTTAAGCAGGTTTCGAGAGCTCAAGGGGTCATAAAATCCAATCAACTCATAAATGATCATGTTAGTGTTCGAAAGGAGGAGGGAAATAGGAAAAGGGGGAAATTGGACTTTACATGGTTTCCCTGTGACTGCCTCTGCTAAATCTACAGCAGCATTGTGTGCATTCTCTAGGGCCCACAGAGGCAGAAAGGCAGTACCTATTACTGTCAACCCAATTACCGGCCGCAGCATAGCCCACTGCTGTCAGCACCAGACAAAACATGTTATGCATCGGCATCTTTTCTTGTGAGTGTGGCCAAAACTTTTGGCAAGGAGATCGTATGTGTAGTGCAGCACAACTCTAAAACCAATAATCTCTTTTTTTTTCTTTTTTAAATTCTTATCTGTGAACTAAGGGATGATTGGTTTATGGAAATACATCTGACCAGCCTATCGGCCAGCAAGGACTAAATTCCACATTCACAGTCATTTAAATCTTTTTCCAGTTTGATCTTTGGTAGCCTGTCTTCTTCAGATGCTAGGGATGTTAAGATTACCCAATTTACATTGGTACATAAATTTGCAAATGTACAATGCGAGTGCATGTTTAATAAAAACCTTGCCGGTGGTCAAAGGGCTTTGTATTTTTTCCTAATGGTATTGTTTTTGGCTTTAAATGACTTAAACTTTTATACTTTTAATTTTTGAAACCAGTACTTTTACACATTTACGTGAGTGGAAAAGCTCAAGTTAATACTTCAGCTATTACAGAACTGTTTTTTTTAAAACCCTAACATCTATACTTCTACCTAAGGAACAATTGTGAATAGTTTTTGACACCTCTGAATAGCAGCATCATAAAAATCTAGCAGCAGTGGCAAGGGATGATGATAGAGGCGGCAGACAAATGTGGGCACTGTTCAGAAAAAAGTTCATAGCAGAAGTTCAAGCATCTTCATAGAGAGGTGAATCATGTTGTGTCATTTTATTTTCAATCTATGTGATGATTGTACGCCGAGAACTCAACATTCAAGCCAACGCAAGATAATTTTTTACCAACTAGTTTATTGGCAGAAGTGAAGGAGTGGCTGACCAGGACAGGTAACAGTGCAACGGCGTCTGAAAGTAGATGGGCAGGAGTAGACCAGAGGCTAAAGGCAGGAGAGGATCTGGTGAAGATGGCAGACAGACTGACTAGGTGATGGCGGTGGAGACTAACCTGACTTCCGCCAGATGTATGTCGCTCCGCGTAGCTTCACTCACATACATCTGGGACATTGCCCATAGAGAGTGATTTCTCCAACCAATTTTATTGTCTGGCCAATCAGGACACAGTGCTGGATTTTAATAGATGTCACGTAGTGGAGTCGCAACCGTGACGTGAGACTGTTTTGATAGCAATGGCGGCTCGTCGAGGACAGCAAGCGTTAACATTGATGCTGCTATTTCTTCCATGTTGTCCAATCTACCTAATATTGTTTCATTAAAAGAACATCAGAGAACGGCTCTGAAGGCTTTTGTTGATGGAAACCATGTTTTTGCCCTTCTCCCGAAAGGATTTGGCAAGTTTTGTTTTCCGGGGCACGTCCGCAGCAGACGCGGACTTGCCCCGGAGCGGTTAGCGGTTAGCGCAAACCATACTAGGAGGCCTTAAGTCCTCAACGCGGTCGGCCCAGGAGTGATCTTTGTCGCCTGTCTTCCCCCCTCTTCCTGTCAGCTAACTGTCAATAAAACGCGTTCTTCCCTGCGTCGCTCTTATCAGCGTCACGGGTTGGTGTGAGTGGTTGAAATAGCACGTCGATAAAGATGACAGACAAGTAGCTTATCCAATCATTTGCAAGGATTTTTGATAAGGCCCCAGCCTTCAATAAAGGCAATTCCTATGGAGGTGTCCCAGATGTATGTGAGGGAAGCTAGGCGGAGCGACATCCATCTGGCGGAAGTCAGGTTAGGTGGAGACAGGTATAGCCGACCTAGTGAATGAGCTGGAGGAAACAGCTTCAGTGAATCCGTTGTCCGAGCAGATCAGGAGGTGACCAGAGCGAAACAGCCTGTGAGTGCCCTGAGAGGGCTGAGCCGGTACAGAATCACACAGGAATATGCTGAAGCAGGTGGCATACACAAGCACTGGTATAGTAAAGTAGTGAGGGCAGGCCGAGAACAGGTTCAGAGGGTAAGCAGGCGAAGCAACATGAACTCTGGGGAAAACACACGCAGGCCCGAAAAGAGATGAGACTTCCTGGCAGGGAGTGGTTGTGTGAGGCAGGTAACGGTAGGTGGAGTTACAGGTGAAACGACTTGGCCTAATTAGCAGCAGGTGACGCTGATATGGAGAGTGAGTAGCTGGGAGATGGCTGAGATGAATGTGAGCACGCAATAGGGAAAAATAACACAAACAGTCCAAAAATACAATAAAGTCCCAGATGATGACACTATGTGTCTAAAATGTATCAGACCTTTGACAATGCATCACATGAGTTACACACCAGGATTGCACAACTGTCCTAGATGCCTCAATGCATTTAGATGCTGTCGGGTGTCTGGCTGAATCGTTACTTGTATTTAGCATAGGGTGTACGATAAAAAGCAGCTATTGTATATAGGCCACATTTAAGGAACAGATGCTTAAAATAAGTTTGTAGAACTATTATTCTAGCACAATAAGCAGTTATATTTCATCTAAGTCATATATATGTCCCTGTAATAATCAAATTCATAAACATACAAACCTAGATGTGGTCAAAGCGATGGGAAGTGGTCTAAAATGGGAAACCTTGTTAACGATTTGCTGGGTTGAGTGCGTCTGCCTCTAAAGTTGCAACACATGGAGACGGAAAATGCCCAGTCCCATCTGGTTTGGGTTCAGTCTGGTTTACTGCAAATTGGTGCCAATACAAATAGCTATTTTTGATGTTTGTTTGCATAAATTGTTTTGAAAGGCTTCACAAAGAGTTTTTGGGTGGATTATGTTGGGGAAGTTATGGAGTCAATAAGTCCATAATCCTTACTGAGCTGACTGTCAGATTTGTTCTGTTTTTCAAAAGGTTGGAAAAAAGATTGTTTTGGATTTTTTCCCCCTTTATATTCTTGGCAGTGAGTTTGGGTGGTGAACTTTTCAGAGACTTTGTATGCGTGTTTGTGGAACCGATACAGAGAGTACAGAGCTGCTCTTTTTGTTCTTTCTGGCATAACAGTATCAGTTGTGATAAAATTAATTCTGCATTTAACACATGTCCAGTGCATTGTCTCCCTTCCTGAAACCCTTAAATTTCCACTGTGATTCAACTCTATTATGGAAGCCCTGAAAGGCAAGTGTAAAAAAAAAGAAAAAGAAAAAAAAAACATTACAGAAGTGTTTGTTCTTGTAAAAAAATGTTCTGCCACTAGAGGCACTGGAGTAAAACCACAGGCCTTGTAAAACAGCAGATGGATGGTCAAAGGGCTGGTTTCCATGAGCCAACGTCCCATGTTCCAAATGAGATTATTTTAAAGTAGACCAAAATACAACAAAGGTACATGAGAGCATTTGTTGGTCATGCTATGTTATCATGTCAAGAATGCATACACACACTTTGCATATATATATATATATATATATATATATATATATATATATATATACACACACACATTAAATACAGTAGTGATCAAAGATATTTTAAGGACAGAGGACAATTACCCTCCATAACTGCCCTTTCTGGGTACCAAAACTTTAGTTTTCAAATGCCTTAAAACGTGCATGCTTATCAAAACGTATCACAATAAATTAGAAAGTGGTATAATAATCCACTGTTGCAAAATATGAAGCCTATATCTATCTAGGCATGTAAAAACCCACTGGGATATATTGTGACAAATGGAACATATTATGGCTTTCTTTCAACAATGGTTTTTCTTCTTTTCATACTTATATGAAGGCCAGATTTTGGCCTGATACATGGTCATATATCAAACCCATTTTTTTTTGTAAATGCACTGCACAAACTGTAACTATGGGTGCTACTTTAATACATTGTGCAATTCCGTAAAATTGTATGTGAAGTTGTTTAGTTATTTGTCTTAAAACTATCTTAGGGTTGAACGGTGGCTATTGCAGTGGAATTTTCCTATTGGTTCAAAACAGTGCTTGCTTTCATCACGGGTACATGCTTTTGTCATCAAAGTCCTGCATTTGGTTATAAAAGCATCTCAGTCAGACACAAACCCCCACCCTGCCCACAGCAAGTCAGACTGGGGAGTTAGAATCTCTAGTGTTGAGAGCAATGATCTGATCTATCTGCTTTCATTATTAGCACCTATCAGCAATAATGCTACGAATTAAATTTTTCCACTCAGAAACTGCAACCAATCTGTCCTCCATTGCATCGGCAGCACCCGCTTTGGCCATCACCTAGTCAGCGTGTTGAGCCAATGGCCTGAACTGGGGCTCAGCCCCATTTGGGCTCCGTCAACCTCTGGTGACCAAAGGGGTGAAAAATCTTCCACTTCAAAAGACAGATCCATGGCAAAACCACCAGATGTTGCCCTTGTCCCTCCATGTTTAACATGTCACTTTCCCTCGTCCTGACCACAGCACTGAGCCCCACAACCACCACCGCTGATTCCCACACATTACCGTGTCTCTTGGAACCGCCCACTTTGGTGGCATTTGTACCTGGGGGCAGGGTTGCGCCTTTACATTGGGATGAATTACTTTTTAATTAGAACCCGTCTGACAAATTAAGTAGGCTAAAAAAAATAATATTTTACCAGTCATACTCAATCAGAGGCTATTTTAAAAGAAATTTAAATATCGATAGAAAACAGTCCTTGACTGTCGCACAAAAGTTTAAGCTGTCCACAAAGAGTAGAAGCTGTGGGGAATCTTTTTGAGAGTAGTCTACATACCAAAATCAACAAGCCACACAGGAGGGCACAACAGAACAAGATCTAAACCTCACTTTACTCAGTTAAGGTCAGTGTTCACGATTCAATGATAAGAAAGAGAGTGGGTAAAAAAAAATTGCATTGTAATTTAACAAGTTTTGAAAAAAAGTTATAGAGATATCAATACTTTTGCAAGGCATTATAGTTTTCCCCCTGTTGGATATACAGATAAGTGTGCTGGATGTGGGACAGACTGTATAGACTCTGATGTCTTGGCCAGGTCATGAAGTAAAACAGAATTTGCAAACAAAAAAATCAATTGAATTATAATGACAGCCCTGTTTTTCATTTGCTGTTCAGGATACACCATCAACTAGATCCAGATGGAGAAAAAAACACAACAACTGACTTTACCATTTCTCCTAGGCTTCAACACTTCTTTAGTAAGATTGTCATGTTCCAGAGCTTAAGATGATATATTTTTGCATCTGGTGACTGAAACTTTCCATCACTTAAAATGTTTGCTCTGAATAAACCCACAGGGGAATAGGAAAAGTCAGCACCCAGTTAAAAAGATCTGCGTAGCTGGTCTTACCTCAGAACTATGATACAAGCAACAAGCCATATTGTTTGTCTCTTGGGGGCCTGATGAGATGAAATTGTAAGAAGCCTCTTCACTTGACAGGAAAATAAAACAGAGTGTGTCTTCCAATGTACATTTAGACTGAGAACAGGTGGTTGACATTATAAAAGATTTTGTCAACTCTAAAGAAGATGAATATAAATAAGCTTAATTGCTGTTTTAATACATTTAGATCATTTAAAAATTTTTTCCACATGGCTGTAGAGATTAAGCATCCAGCAACAAAAACAAACCAAAAAAATCCCTTTGATTCAATGTTATCTTTTTGAAGTTGATTTGTGAAAAACTTTGAGAAAGTCTGGTAACGCTCCTTGGATCATTGCAGCCATCAGTGGTGTCCATGTTTGAATTTGAATGTATTGGCAAGGTAGGCAGACTTTTTTTGTTTTTCTCAATGCAAATCCGGAATTTTCTGAAATGAAGTGGAATATCACTGAGAGACAAAGGGTGTTGTTGCGGAATCACGAAACTGACTCACTGGGTTTTTAAAAATCTTGTGTGGTGAGTGCAACTTGAATTGCATGTGGCAGACACAGCAGTGTAGGCTTAGGGTGCAGAGAGTAAATACAGAGCATAACCTTTAGGCTAAAGTATACACAGGAATTCATGCTGCCAGTGACTGCCTACCATTACATACTATCTAAATAAGATGTTGCAAAACAAGGTCAGCTGCAGGTCAAAAAAGAAAAAAAATTAATGCAAAGGTTACAAAAATCTCAAAAACACAAAAAGGAAGCACAATATATTATGAAAAAATATACTTTCTGTATGCCTTCCTGTGTTTATTTATTTGATCAGGGATCATGTTGAAAAAAACATTAAACTCTAACAGAGTAAAGATGCACAGAACCAGATTCTAGCCTCTTAGCTAATTTCCCTCTGCACTCTGTGGCATTATGAGGAGTAGGACTGCAAGAATCATCCAAGACAGAGGTAAACATTTTGTAAAATCCAGCAATGAAACTAGACATTTTAAATTGCTTCTTAAAACTGAACTAACTTTATATTATGTTTTTTGTGTGGGCCTGATGTTTTTCTGTGGTTTCTGTGGGTTTGTTTAGATTAAAACACAGGAGAAAGTGTGGTTGCGGTAAATGCTTGACCGTACAGGAGTGGAAGGGTAGCTTGAAGGTGATACCGATATGTTGTCCTATAATCTCCTCACTTAACCTTAGCTTTAAAGTTCACTACACTTAGCTTTATCTAAAGCTCCCATATCACATTCTGCTGGCAGCATTCTTTCAGAGCTTAGCCTAGGCTGTATTCACAAATATATTGAAATTTAATTTTATTTTCCCTGTATTTTACTCCGTAACAATGGCTTACCTCAGACAAAATTATTATTTTTGTCCATTCAATTCCAGATGAAGTCAGTGCATGTGCAACAAAATTTTACTACATTAGTATTCAGTTCCCTCTTAGTCTTAGTCTTAGCCTGGACAAATTGAGAAAATAAAACAACAGGCTATAGTAAACATATGATTCATAGAGCTGAGAGGGGGATAATTTACAACACAAAACTAACAAAGTTATGTTTCTGATGTACAGTATGCTTCCTTTACACAAACTGTGCCCAACTGTGTCAGTATTGTCGGACACAGATAGGTATTGTCGAACCACGGTGAATGAATGAATGAATAAATAAATACATGTATTTATTTATTCATTCAGACAGTGAATAACTGTCTAACCCTAACCCACTAAGTGATTGTAAAAATAATTACTAACAATCAACATATGCATCAACATATTCATCGGTATAAGCACATATCCATATATGAATTTGAACATGAATATAAACTACTAATTTAAAAAAATATTCTAATTGTCTACACCTGAAAGCATACCCTCAGATGTGACCTTGATTAGTGGAAAATATCTGAAAAGGTGTATAAAGACGTCCAACTTATGTATTCATACGCCTTCTCCATCTTGTCACCCAAGACGTAAATAGTGAAGTACCTGTTTTCACGTTCGATTTATATGCTTCTGATCCAAAAGAGCCCATATATATATATATATATATATATATATATATATATATATATATATATATATATATATATATATATATATATATATATGCAGATTTACATTTACAGTTACACCTTAACAAATGCAGTGTATATCAGTGCTACAACATTAGCTCCATACCTTTTATCAACAACTCTAACTAGTGTTCCTGTTCCTGTTGGAGAATCCCCACAGCATGGTGCTGCATCCAACATGTGTCACAGTGAATATGGTGTGTTCAGGATCATCATCCCAGCCATTCCCTGTGTCCCCTAATGGGCTAGTGACAAACTACAAACTTCCTGTCACTCTTCTATTAGTGTAAGATTGGTGTGTGACTAATAGTTGTCTTGTTGACAGGTTCTCCCACTTGAGCAGCAGATCTGTGCAGCTCCCCCAGAGTTATCATGTGCCTATTGGCTGCTTCTCTGATAATTGCTCTACTTGCCTTACCTGTCATTTCATGTAGTTTCATGTAGCTGTGTCTTGGTAGGTTTGCGGATATGTCATACCCTTTGAATGAATGAATTAATGATGAATTAAACAGTTCTACATTATATGTTGAAACACCTGAAGCATTACAACCTAAGCTTGAAGCCTGTGTGGTGTGTTTCATGTTCTTCATGCTGATTAATGACAAATCTAATCATTTTCAAAAATTTCAATAATCTTGAAACTGTAATTTATTCCTGTAACTCAGTTCACTAACGTTATAAAAATTAATTACACACAAACTGATGTTTTCATGCCTTTATTTCTGTTAATTATGATGATTTTCTGCTTACAGCAATTCTTTGACAGGTCCAGTGAGTTAGTCAGAGGACCTCCCACAGTGTGTGGAGGTCATTAACATGGTCTGTCACGTGTTGTCGTATTCTGCTATCAGTGTTGCTCATCCTTCTCTCATCTTTTTTCCTCCAGTCCTTCCTATGCTTCCGATTTCTGCCCATGTTACCTCACAGGGCCATCAACATACTGGTTGTAAGCATTTCCTTAAATACAGGGGTTTCCATGTTCCAAACACAGCCTGATACAGGGAGTCTGATAACCTCTGCAACAAGTACTGCCAACTGAAATGAAGCAGATGTCCCCTTCATCAACATTTATCACAAGGAGAAGCGCCTACTCATAAATCTAAAAATAAAACCATAAGACTGTGTTTTCCCTCTCATTTTTTTCATTCCACAACCAAAGACAGAATTATAAAATTCAATGTTTAATGTCAGTTCACCGTTTTGTGACAAAGAAGGGAATAATAGGTAGTAAAAAAGTTAATTCATGATTAAATTTATAAGAAAACTAGCATCTGTTATCCAGAGTCACAGTTAGGTGAATCTGTCACTCCTGACATATCACTTTATAGGAAATTGCGTAATACATGTTCCCATGTTGAAATTATCTTCCGTGGGTATGTAAACGTGCTGGTCAAGTTTCACAGGAGCAAGTAGGAAATGAGCTTACACACACAGACCTTACAGTTCTGTGACCTCATTTTAATTCAGACCCAATGGTGAGAAGGCGAGCAGTGCCGCATTCCCAGTACTGCATGTCCCCGGTGCTTGTAAATGATGTGCACATAGGGTGTGTGTGCAATGGGGAGCAGCTTTGCTAAAACTCAACCCCCCCCTGCTGCTGCTACATATGCACACACACTCATTTCCTCTTGGGAGATAGAGAGTGTCTGCTTTCTGTCAGGGTGTCCTCAGCCGAACACCTCTGGGACCTATCACTTGATGGGAATCCCTTTCTCCTCTCACTCCACAGCCCCACATCTAGTGTAAAGGAAAACCAGACCTGACCAAGTCACAGCAGCTCCTTTTAACGTCTGACTTTTTTTTTTCGGTCTAAATCTTCCGTCCTCATCTCCTCTCTTTTCTTTCTTCTGACTGGGTGGTCGATGGCATTAATTGGCTCACTGAGTCACCAGTAGAGGGACTGCGGTCACTAATAAAAGAGTTATTGATTGGCACTTTGTTAAACACTAACCCATGCATCTAAAGCTGGCCTCTAACACTATTCCGGCAACAACCTTTTCCTGTTTGGCAATCTCCTAATGCTGTCATTTTTTCAGTTAATTAAAGAAATTTTTCTACTTGGATGGTTTTTGGCCCACCAGTTTATAAACAGTTTTCATCAGCAGAAAAAGGAGAGAAAACATTCCCTAAGGAAAAACAAAACACTATTTTAGTTACTGGGCGAGTTTAGTATAAATTACATAATGAAATAAGATGTATTTAATCCGTTTGCATCAGTTCAATTCTTATTTGCAATGCAGTTAAAAAGTATTTTCCCTCTGTTGCTTATTTTCTTGCTTTCTTTCCACGCGTTAATGTTGCACTGAAAGATCAGTGCATGTAATGTCTGACAAAGACAGCTAACCAAAAAGTTAGCTTTACAAACTCTTATTCCGCACACAAAAAAATATTAGCTTTGCAGCCGTTATACCGGAAATAAAAAAGGACATTTGAGGAAGCTAATGCTTTCCACTAACAAACAGCTGTCACTCGGATTGTCACATGTCTTCAGACAAAAGGTGTCTTTAAACATGATGATTGTGCACAGCGCTGCATGTTTGAGGGGATAGCTGTTTTAGTTCAGAATAAATTATTTTTAAACTTGAACATTTAAATGGCAGTGGAAGCTTATGAGAATAATACTCTATCCTACTGTACCCAGATCGCAACATTTAGAAAAAAAAATGCTGCATGCGAGTCAAGAAGCCACCACTGTGTTGCCAGTTATTGCAAGAGAAACAAGCATCCAGCTTTATTACCTCTACTTTTTAAACAATATAAATGAACAACTCCAAAGTTGCTGATAATAAGTGGACCTGACAACACTGCTGGAAGCCTGGAACACAGTGCGGAGCGATTCTGGAGGTCACTTTTCCTCATTATCATTATTGCTCAATTAACATGAAATAAATCATGACGTTTACTTTAATTTGAATTCTTTCTGACTAGAAAAGCATAAATTAACATTGGCTTCGTCATTGCTGTGCAAAATAATCATTTTTCCTACTTTATACATGCTGGTTGAATGTCACTCGAGGATTGCCATGGGGCAGGAAGTTTTGCACAGAAGTGTTGGAAAAACACTTCAGTCTCACTGGAACATGCAGTGACCCAGAGGCCGAGCTACTAGTCCAGTGTCCTTCCACCTCATGCATTTCTGGTGACAAACCCAGTAAGCCTGGTTACACTACTAATTAAGAGGATTAGAGTCACACAGTGGGGCACTGTTTACTGAAAAAAAAAAATTGATACCCGCCAGTATCTCTGCTATTGAGCAACAGGAGTCAACAATGAGCGCTGACCATACCATGACGTAAGAAAAAAACAGCATCGCTTTTACTTTTTTTTATTTTTTATTTTTTTTGTGGATCTGTGTTGCTTACTGCTGCAGAGAAGACTGTGTGGATGTATATTGTGAGCCAGTACGTGACCTAAATGGAGGATGAATATATTGTTGTGAACATTATTGTAGTCACAGTTATCAAGATCCAATAAAATGAAGGCTCACCAGTCCACAAACAATTTCTAAATATAACTTGAATAACAACACCATGAATAAAAAGTTAGCCCCACCATTATCTATTTTTGTATTATTGCATCTGTGCCCACCACTGGACAAAGGGTAAAAACAAAAGGCAGTTTTGAATAAATATTCTATTTATTAATGGGGAAGCCATTCATAGAATTTTGGTCCAATATGAAAAAGCAATGGCTCCCTAAGTCTAACAATATTTGAGCCATCCAGCTGCCATGTAGCATTTGTGATTGCTGACAGTAATACTTTCAGCAGTATAATGTGTCCCCCGAAAGTAAATGTAACTCACTTAATTGTGAAAAATCCGGTCAGTAGAATAATTTAGAAGTGCACTTTCTATTAACAATGCACCTACATGCAGAGGTTGACAGATAGAGTTGTTTCTGTTGCCGAAACTGATGCTTAAAATTTAGTGCCACCAAAGTTTGAGGCTAATACGGTTTTCTTGTTATTATTTATTATTTTTACTTCATGTTTGTTTTTTGACCTGTGGTAGGAACTATGCCATTTCTTTTCACATGATACCTGTTCACTGTGGCAGCAACATTGTGCTGTCCAAAAATATGACTGTTCAAAAAGCTGCAAAGTTTGCAACTGATTTGAAATCAAAAAAAGGTTTTTCTGTGAACTATTGAGACCCCTTCAAATACCTTTCTGGAGATACCCTTGCTTGATATGGAGCCATGAATGTTTTAGTTTTAATACAGCCTTGTCAAAGAAACAGTAAACCAGAAAACTCCAGACTGTCACATCAGTGAATATGCTGCGGCCTTGGAAAACATGCTGTATAAATTAAATATGATCACAATTTACAGTCAGCACATCTACTAGGCATATTTTTGGATAAAGGTGGGACATTGTCCTACTTTGCTTGAACAGTTATTAGTTGGCATATTTTGACATTGTACAAAAGTTTATCCTGAGGAGGATATGCAATTTGACAAGAATCAGCTTGCTCAACACTTTCAACATGAGCTCAGCATCTGGTTTAATTACAGGTGACTGTAAGCCATCCTTCATAGAGCTGTCATAGTTCTTCGATGAGTCAAAGGCTGGCCTCCCGAGTAAGACAGTGAAAACTGGAAATGGGTTGTAAGTACCTTCATGTGAGACTTAATTATCGCTATTAAATATTCAATGATCAATGGAATTTATTTTAGCTGATCAATAGGTGGCCAGGCCAGAGAAGGACAATGTGCATGAGATACTTTTTTGCATTTCAAAGCAGCTTGTGTCACGTGGCCTCCATTGAAAATCCATACCATTTTGTTAGGCTGTATTTCATATTTAGCTGCTTTATCCCCTCATCACTGACTGCTATTGATTCACTTTCCTTTATTTACTGCCTGCAAACTGCCTCAGGTTTAAAGTGTCAAAATGTTATTTTAAGGAAACCGATATACCACCATCTGCCTTTCTATCTTGGTCTTCATTTCTCTCCCAGTCTTCTCTCACTCACTTTAATTCCCCAGTCTCTGTTCCTCCTTTTTTCCCTCCTTCACTCAGTGCTCTTCACGCGAGTTGGAAATTAAACCCTGTCATCTTCCCACCCCCTGTACAGATCTCTGCTCACTCGGGTGTGAATCTGCACATTATTCAAATAAATATCTCTGGGTTGTCTGGGGAATACTCAGAGCCACTTCAAAGATGCCCCCCCAATGCCTCAATATTGCTTGTTTCCCACTGGAGTCCTATTTTGTTTACCTGAACTGGCTCTAATGGCTTGTTTTTTTTTTTCCCCCCAACACCTATCAGATGTTCAAGAGCACAATTTAGCCTAGTTCAAGTTCACACATGACTGCCTCCCACTTAAGCTTTGATTGAAACTCTGAGTTCAATGTCATTCAGTTTGGTCCAAATTCATTCATTCTCAGTTCCTATTCAGTTTTTTCTTTCATCTCGTGTTTCATTCCTTGTTTGTTTTCAGCATATGCATTTATTAAAGTCTGGTTTTAGGGAGCGCCACTCAACATAACCTGCAACCACCTTGTTTCAAGATCTGTGAAACAGACACGTGATTAAGGAGATGTATCCTCAACATATAATCTGTCTGAGAAGTTATTACCATGACTTGAATCATGTCTCAAGGGCCCTGAACACTGCCTTGTAATTGATAACAGTAAGTCTTCTATAAAAAAAAAAAAAAAAAAAAAAACTCAAGCAATTCCACATGTAACCATTTTCTTATTAGCAATGACCCAGACAATTGCCCTGATATGAGCCTTCAGTTACAGACTGATGATACGGTTGTTCGTGTAATTGGAAAACCTATGATGCTGTTGCAGTAAAAACTAAATAAATATTTTGAGAAATAGGCTATGAGAGGGTGAAGACTTGTATGTTGGTGGCTCCTTCAGCTAATTTGGTAAACTTGCAACAATAATCAAAGTGAGATACTCTCTCTACAAAACAATTCTGGTTGGGCCCCCATTGCAGAAAGCTGTGTTAAATGGTAAAAGGCCTGTACTTGAATAGCACTTTATCAAGTCCAGAGGGCTCTAAAGCGCTTCACACCACATTCAATCATTTACACCCTGATGGTGGTGAACAACATTGTGGCCACAGCTGCCCTGGGGCAGACTGACAGAAGCGATACATCGACACCACCAAGCCTTCTGACTACTGCTAACGTTCAATGATGTGTCTTACTGACCTACCCAGTCATCACTAACTCCTGCGCCACTAGTGAAACCAAAGTAGGTTCTAGGATGAAATGACTGCATACCTTTGGTTTCAGAAAGCTAGGAAGTTGTTATCTTGAGTCACATTACTACAACAACTTACTCTGTGAACCAACGCTGCACAGTCGCAGGATTTGTTGAACTAACCCTGGGTTTGTCCTACTTTTTAACTGAGAGCTGGAAAAGGAAGAGTCACAAAAGGCGTGTCCTTCCTGGAACGCAAATACTCTACAGAAATCACTGTCGGGAGGGAGAGGGTGATCATTACCATTTCCGGACTAATATATTTTCCAGCCTTACTGTTTTTTGCCACAGTCAATAATTCATCTTAATAATATTCTCAACCTGCAGATCACTCCTATGACACAAGGGGACGCTCTTAGTTCTGAACAAATTCTTTGGGCTGCTCTTTGTGTTTATCCCAACAACAAATTTTTATATAACAGCTGACTCAGAAAATATTTCAGGGGCCAGCATTGTCCTATTAGGGAAAATAAAAATGTCAACTATTATTTTGCTACACACTCAAAAGTGGAATCAATTTTCATACTTTTAGGTATCAGTCCTCAGTAAACATCTGTGTCTGCTCCCTCTTTGTAGCAGATAACTAAGTGTCTTCATCACCATCCTATAATAAAAAATACACAGTTGAGTATAATGAATATTATACTCAACTTATACTCTAGTTATAAGTTATGATGAATAACTTATAACTAGACCTTACATGATCAAACTGTATTTCTATGTTTCATCCTCCCATCCTACCGGTAGACAATACAGACAAAGTTTGTATGAATGTATGCACATTAGTAGGTGCAATTGGGTGAATGTGGCTCTAGTGTAAAACACTTACACATGGACATGACAATTATTCCCCGTGCAATCTATAATTCTGCAGTAAATTTTACCCTGATGCTTAACTTGTGTTATAAGCTTTATACAATTTTGAGTCTTGAAACAGAAACACTGATGAGGCTTTTCTGACCACCCTTATTCTTTGGCTAAACTTTACTGGATGTATAAATGTTGTGATCATTTCATTGCTAATTTATAAGTGGAGAATAAATGATGAATGATGGTCCCGGCTTGCAGCCTCTCTATCTGCTTGAGAGCTGCAGCTCCATCTCATAACTCTTTGCACTGACCCCGCTGAAGGGAGTAAGTTAACCTTCAGAGACCAGAGGTCTGCATGAAGCACCATCAATGCCATCAGGATACATGGCCTAAGCACTGCTTCACAGCTGGGGGAAGAAAGGTCTGGATGATCTGAATAGGTGTGTATGTGTGAAAGGACCAGGTTGCTCATCTGTATGGCCTTGTGCAAATCTGTCTTCGTGCTGTAAATATGAAATAGGGTCATGTGATACATTCATAGCTGTGACTGATGGTTGAGAAGTTGCTTGCAATAACTTAAAGGCCAAAGGAGCAACTTTTTCTTAACTCTATGGGAATCACTCTAATGATCAGCTAATATAGGTTTCTACTCAATTTCTTCTCAATTTGGTAGCTCAAAACCTAAGATAGAGGTATTTAAAATAATATAATAGAATTAAATAAACTTTTAGGAATAGTAATTTTTAAGAAAATGTAAAAAGTCACATAAATAGCAAACCTGATTTTTAAAAGCTTACGTTTGACATTGTTAAGAATGAGCTAAAACAAAAAAACAAAAAATTTGGTGCACCAGTTTGTTTAAATTCCAACATCACCTGTGGTCATGATATATGACGATATCAAAAGGACAAGATTGCAGATACAAATGGCTCAAAGTCATTTTCTCTGTGGAGGGAGTGAGCTTCATCTGAAATTAAAGGAGAGAAGCTGCTGCTCCTCTGCTTTGAAAGGAGTCAGTTAAGGTTGTTTGGCAACTAATAATAATCCCCCCTTTTACTATATTGGGTGGTCTTCTGGGAACATACCAAGGATATGGATGTCTGGATGTACTCCTTGGACTGGGCAGCTCCATAAACCATTCTGATAGAAGTGGAAGACAGTAGATGGATTAAGCGTGCAATGGTAGAAGTGATGCAGCTAGAAAATTAACTTGAGTGTCAGAAAATAGACCTGGAAACTGGAAATTAAACAAAAGGTATATGAATCAGTTCCACAATTGAGGAAAAAAAATGTATACTGAGTACATAGTTCTAACAATATGTGGTTATACAAATTAATTAGTTAAAATTTAAATGTTTAAGTCAAAAATGACAGATTGCAGTCACTTTACGGAACAATGTAAAGTACTGTGCAATTGCCTGAATCTATCAGACAGACACCCTGAGAGGTTGTAAAGTGTGCAAATATTTGAAATGTTCAAGTTAATTGATGCTCAAGTCAAAAAGACAGGTAGCAGTAAGTTTACAGTTCAATGTAAAAAAAATGTTGGCCAATTGCATGGACGTATTAGACAGACATTCCTGGAGACGTTAAAGTGTGCAAATAGTCGTTTTCACACGTTGTGTATAGCTGCATCAGTTGCTCAGCCCTAGGATCCCAGTTCAGCAGAGCCTTTCTACTGATCCTGTCTGGGCCTGGGGCCGTTCCATTTTCCATTTTAGCTAGGTTTTCCATCACGTCAGCCACCAGAATAGGATCGTAGAACTCCCAGTATTCAGAGGCAATGTCCGTCCAGATTTCACCAAGCTCATGGAACTGCCCTGCAATTTCCCATCTCTCACAAAAGGCTTTGTAGATCTGGTCAACTGGCAGTGTGCTTTCCTTGCTCTTGCAACCATCGAGGACATGCGCCGCTAACCTAGCCGGATCCCTTGAGTACCACGACTGACACTCCCTTTATTCATGCTTACACCCTAATTCAGAAATCCAGACAGTCCATAGGAGTTTGTATTCCTGAATTAGGGTGGAGCATAACTTGGAGCATTGTTACATATATGTTAAACCACGTAGTAAATCTTCAGGCACCTTGCGAAAAACATCTATCTTTAAGTACTACATTCCACCATAACTTATCCTATGCCTGTGGATTGATTATCCTTTATTCTAACAAGGATCTTATCTAAGTATGATTAAAGCATGGATAGGTAGCAGTTTGTACCTAATTATTGATTCCCAACCACACTATGGGGCTTGCTCTGTCCCTGCCTTTTACTTCTGTAAACACTGACACTTTCTCATCTCACCTTTCCTTCTGTTCTTCTTTTATACTTTCTCTCTGACAGAGCATAGACTCTAGAGTCACATTTCATAGTTGACTAGTACTTAAAAGCCTATGAACTGCCAGGCACACAGCTACAGTGTAGTGGACTGAATGGTAGGAAATTATTGGTTTTAAGGACTCTTGGTGCTCTGGGACCTAGGGTTAGTAGCTGTTGCCTTTAGCTCTGAGCCACGCTCACGCACAGGGAATGTGCAAGCTGTCATTATTTATTTAGCCTGTTAAGTGTTTGAAGTGGAAAGGGTCTTTTGGGATAGCCTGTGGTTGACAATAATTACTCCATATGTATATTTGGTAAATCCTTGCAAGAAAAAGCAAAACAATTCAAAGTAACAACATTTTAAATATATTTCAAAGGTCTGTAGACCTATCAACATCGTAACATCCAGTATAAGGTCCCATGTGTAACATCTTGTTTTTTCTTGTGGTGAGTGAGAAATACCAAAGTATCGTAAACCTGTTCTTCAAAAAAAATTTAGGTTTTTTTCTTTTGTTAACAACTAGCAGTATTTAATACCAGTACATATTACAACACCAGCCCTGTAAACTAAAACATTTGTAATGTCTAACCCCCAAATTCCACATCCTCTGTGACCGCCCCGTTCACATGCGTTGATGTCCGTCCAATGAAGAAACGTGGCAATACAAATTGTTGTCCTAATGCCAAAAAGAGCCCAACAGATTTTACTTTCATAAAGTTATTTTAATTAATGAGAAACATTCCACATTCTCCGGGACTTCTCCGAATGTCACCGTCAGCAGACAAGCTCTCTGTCGTTCACCGTCAAAATACGGAACAAGTCTATTTTCTGCTCCGTTCCGGTCCGTTGAACTCCAGCCAGAGAAAAATAGCCCAGTATAAAATAATGGTAAAGTGTGGATTGAAATGTCTATTAACGTAAGCGAAAACACAACTAAATTATTTTAAATACAAAAACATGTAAGTTTTTTGGTGGCCAATGTACTCACCCATACTTGATGGAAGTAAAAATATGCAGATGTAAAATCAGCAACGGAGAACTTTTCGGACGCTATTCAAAGGATGAATGAAACATTTTTGTTTTGTTTCTGGCTCCTTTATATCCCCTTTTTTAAGGCGTGAACTTGTACCTGGTTGAGTGTGGCTATGTTCTTGTGTACATATTTGGTTTTGGTAATTTATTTATTTTTTTATTTATTTATTTATTTATTTTTTTAGAAAACTATTGAATTAGAAAACTATTGAAACTCACAAGTTATACTTACCTCAGCAAATAGTCTGTTACAAAACTTTCAGAAGAATCTACTTTTGGATGTGTTGTGTGATTTCTGTTTTGCACCACTTCTTAAAATAATGGCATACTGTTAGATTGTTAGACCTGTATTGTAGAACCCAGTTAGGGCTAGTAAAAATGTACTGTATCTGTGTTTTATTATTTTATCTCAAACTATTTATATAATGATGATGAGGTAAAACTGTCAACCACTGTAAAATATGCTATTTACTTCAATTAAAAGACTGAGTCTTGTAACCCTTAGTTTAAATATGCAATGTGTCATAATAAAAACACAAGAACTGAAACAGTATTAATCAGATTTTGTACACTAAAGGGGAAGGAAAGAAAGAACAGTGCAAAGGGTTGAAGCTGAGCAACTGAACAGATTGAATGGCTAATGAAATGGGTTCCTTCAGGCCTGAATAAATTCTTTGGTCTGGTGATCCTCCAAGATGCTGGCCTCCCAGGGAGATTAATGACCACTGGGCTGTAGGATAATAAAGTAGTTTGCCTTGGCAATGTGCTTATGGATTCATCACAGTGTCCACAAGTGGGCTGCCCGAGTACAACATCTTTATAAATCCTCCTCACTCTTCTCTCCCGCTGTTGCTGATTTATGATTCTGCTACCCCCCAAATGGTTTGGCCTCTCTCACCAGATTTCATATTGGCTGACCAGCACCATCTCGCCAAAATCCAGGTCATCACACTAATGGGAAAGAAATAGGAGGCTAATTAGTTAATGGGAAGGGAAAGGGCTCAAGTGAGTTAATTTGACTATCTTAAAAATACAGTCTTATACTGTTAGATTTGGCTGTGATTTCTGATTTTCTATCTGTTTTGTTGTCATAAAGTCTATATTATTGGAAATTAAATTAAACTTAAGAATTCCCTTTTGCTACTATGGTGAATCTAATAACCAGACTGAAATTCTGTAGTCGGGATATACAATACATATGGCTGCTGTTCAAATTTCAGATTTTTTTTTTATGTTACCAGCTAGGAATATTATTGCCATTTCATAATAAATAAAAAATGTGCATGAAGCAAAAAACATTGTGTGTCTCTTTTCTGGACAATATTGAGGAAGAAATCTCTTCCTTCAAATAGAGGAAAGCACTTTACAGAGTAGCCTCTGTCACATTTCCCAATACACATCAGGTGGGGGAGTTGCCAAAGAAGTCAGTATTACCACTTGGCCAGCAATGTCTGTTCCCCAATGTGCATTCAGTTTCTGTAGTAACATACTATCATACTGGCCAGTAGACTGTCTTTGAACCCACAACATAAAAGAGATGGGGAAACATAAAAGAAAAGGTAGAACCTACCACTGATATGCACTAGAGCATCAGGATGCGGGTTTTACAGAAAAAACACAATTTTGTCACCTGGACAGAGGGATGCTAGCTACCAACAGTGCACATTACCAACATTACACAGAACAGGTTGTTCTACTTTATACGATAGAGATGGTCGAAGCAAAAAACATGACAGTGTCTTACTTGGAGATATAGATGTTCATGCGGCCTGTAACAAAGTGGTTCAGTTTGTGTTCACCATTTGTCCCTTATTCTTATTTCTGATACTTTTCCTTTCTGTAGCTGGCCATATTGCTTAAATTTAAACATTAGTTTGCAGCTCTGCTCCACTTACTATCCCGGGTTTGTTTGTGTTAGCATTAGGTTGCAGTTTCCATCTATATGTTTAGGTTAAAGCTACTCCTGGATTATTTGGTTTCAAAGTCTATTCATATTTGTTTTCCTTTTTACTCACCATTGTTTGTCCCTTGTAGATCTGCAGCAGGGCAGGAGTATGGGAGGGGCCGGCCCAGTACTTCCTGCTTAAATGTCTGAGTGATGTCACTGATTGTCTGGCTGGATTCTACCAATTAGGGAGTTTCTTTTGGAGTATTGCTTGTTTTTTCTTTAAAGTAACTTTTTGACTTTTCCTGTATTACATGGTTTATTTTGTAGACCATTTTATTATATAGGAGTTTGGAAATCAGATTAATAATTTTATTTATATTTTTCTGTTTAGTTTTTCATGTGTTTTTCTTTTTCAAGTGCAGGTGTGTTCCCACTTGATTATAAAACAGAGCTCTTGGAAGCTCAGAAAAGAGAGGAGTGTTCAGAATCCTGTTGTGAATAAAAGTCTTCAGAAGCTGGAACTGTTGACTGAGGCTGTTTCTTCGGTTCACCTTGCTTACCCTTGAACTCACTACCTTACACGGCTATCCACACTTTATTTTTTTTAAACAAAAACGTTACTGCTGTCCTACAGTTTTTCTGGACCAGCTGTGTCTGCACTGAGGCTGCTGGTCTCTTCTTTTCCTCCCATTCCTGTCGTTCCTGAAAACCTGACACCTTATTGTAGTAAGAACAGCTGTTGATTGGCTACTGCCTTTCTTGTGGCGATTGTACATTGGTGGGGTTAACTAGCTAGGTGCAGACAGGTGTAGTGCCAAGATCATTATCCCCCAGACCCCCACAGAATCAGGGATAACAAATGTGCATTCTTGTTGCGTCAAGAATGCACACTCAACACGAAGAGCAGCACATATTTATGTTAAAGGGTTTATGTAAGTTTAAATGTTGTATTTGTGGATTTGCCAGCATATGTAAGTACAAATTAGAAGCCCCACAGTCCTGCCAGCCTCGTGCATTAATTAAACTTACCATTGTCTTTTTGTCTGACAGTATCAGTAAGATGCAAATAAGGAAAAAAGCAGATGAATAGATTTAATGGCTTTATCTTTTTCAAGATAGGACCGATAAAGGTGGAGTGGATGATTTTTCTGGAAATGTAGGTAAGAAACGCCCAAGTCCCTTTCTGAATAATGTATAAGACCGTCTTGCCGGCTCTCCTGCTCCTCAGGGGGGTCGTGTGAAATAATCTCCCAAACCCATACTGATCTTTCTTCTGAGCCTTCCTCATGTCTCATGAACTTGTAAGACAATTTGCTTCTTGTGACTCTCAGCAATTTTTAAAGTATACGGCAAGAGCAGCGGAGCTACAATGAGTGGCTAACACTCAAGCTAACCATATACATAAACACTAGAAGTGGGCAAGCACAGCCAGGAAACAAGCTAACAAGGAGCGTTCATGCACACTGGCGTTATGTGAGTGCTTCAGAATGATTGGCATGTTGAACAAACTTGGTAAGATGAAAACTTCAGCAACTCTGTATTAGGAGCAGAATTTATTAGCAGACCAAGGTGTGGCCTTCTTCAGGGTCATTCCCTTTTGGATCTCAGATGTTGGACAAACTTAACATGTGCATGTGTACAAACCCTCTCTGCTTAAAAAAGTTGCCACCATTATGTCATAATGCTTATGTGCCAGAACTTCCCCATATAGGCAAATACATTTTGTTCTGTGTACCCAACCACGGAGAGCGGGATGTTTTCCAAACCTTTCACTGGAACCGGTTCTCAAATCCTGCCGTTTCCAGATAAAACACAATGCCATTATGGTGTAGGCAAACAGTAGAAACCCAACAGAAGTTTTCTGTTTTAACCAAAAACCGCTGTCATCTAAATAGGACCTGAGACTATAGGCTTGTCTTGAAGAACAAAATGATTAGTCACCTAATTGAAAAAAGGCATTACTTTGGCCTCCAGCTCTAATGTAAAGAGCCTCAGTGTTATGTTTGATTAGTGCTTCTGTGTTTTCTGTATTTGCTCTGTCCTCTGAACCCCCAGTTGATTGCTGCAGATGGCCTCTCTTATTGAGGTGGGTTCTGCTGGAGGCTTCTTTCTTCTAGAAACAGTGATTTGTTTCCAGCGTCACCACATGCTTGCTTTGGATGATGAGTTGCTGCAAAGTCAATGACCTGAAGCAACGAGCTTGGTTTCCTCTGATAATTTCTTACCAGTAAGCTTTATAAACCTAATCTGACTACACTGTGTTATAAGTATGATCAAATTGGAATATATGTGCGGTCTTAATCTGTCCGTATGATGATTGCATTATTACTTGATTCTATAATTTCTACATTAAAGACTGGAACTGTTTGACTTTCAGTGTGCTTTGAGATAAAGAAAGTGAACTGATACAAAATAAAATAAATTGACCTGAACTGGTTTGACATTAACATTTGTTATAAACAATTAATAGAAATAACCGCTAGACTAACTCACATCTTAACGACTGTGTACTACATGATCGTGTTGATGTTGTGTACACATAAATGTTAAGTGTGCAGAATCTCCAGTTACTACCAGAGTTGTTCAGGTATTTAATTCAAAAGCATCATTTGTTAGGCCTGCTGAGGACTGACTCTGTCAGACTCATAAAGACTATGTATTCATTTATAGAAGCTCTGTATGGAATTCTAGTAATACAGTTAAGGAAGAGAAATAAAGTAGATTGAGAGGTGTTTAGATTAAAATGCATTTAATGGTTTTAAATATTTACTCATGACATTGGGTTGTGTTCTTATGTATTCAGTTCAGCGGTTTTGTGGCTGGTCTTTACTGAAGTTAAATGATGATGCTGTCAAAGAGTTTGTAGCATGATCTGCAAAATGATATTAATGGGTGCAAAAAATTAAACCTGGATGTTAAGAGCTTATGAAAAGATCATGTTATTGTTATGTCCTCTGAGTATTTAGACTGATAACCTAGAGCAATCTGAAA
The DNA here is from genome assembly GCF_011125445.2 of Fundulus heteroclitus. Lineage (NCBI taxonomy): Eukaryota > Metazoa > Chordata > Actinopteri > Cyprinodontiformes > Fundulidae > Fundulus > Fundulus heteroclitus. The sequence continues at coordinate 74,717 of NW_023396812.1, forward strand.
CCCACATCATCTCCAATTAGTGACTGTTAGAGTGAATTTTGAGCTTTTACCCACTTTCACTGAACTCTTTTTTAAATTTACTCCAAATCTAATTTATTTAAATGATATATGATAATATTTACAATTGACCTGTCCAGGGTGTACCCCGCCTCTCGCTTATTGAATGCTGGAGATAGGCACCAGCACCCCTTGTGACCCCATGAGAGATAAGCGTGAACGTGTTTTCTATTTTGTTTACATTTTATTCCTACTTGCTTTTATTTGTTTTTTTTTTGCCCTATATTTTAATCATGTAAAGCACTTTGCATTGTCTCTGTACTGAAATGAACTATACAAACAAATTTGTCTTGCCTTGTCATGACAGAAAATGGATGGATGGATGGATATTTACAATTCAATTCAATTGTATTTGTATAGTGCCAATTCACACCTCAAGACACTTTACAAAGTGAAATTCAAACAAATTCCAGTGAGGTTGGTCAAAAAGTTTCCTATCTAAGGAAACCCAGCAGATCGCATCGAGTCTTGACAAGCAGCTTTCACAGTGGACAGTCGTCTGCATGGCTGTCTATGGCTTTGCAGCAATCCCTCAAACTGAGCATGAGTATCGCGATGGTGGAGAGGAAACCTCACCTTTAACAGGAAGACATTTCTTCCAGAAGAACCAGGCTCGATGTGAAATGCCATCTGCCTTGACTGACTGGGGGTTAGAGAAGGCAGAGCAGAGACACAAAAAAGCACAGAAGCACACATTGATCCAGGAATCTTTTCTATGTTAGAGAGAGTAAATGCAGATGATCTACTCCCCTGGATGGTTTCATAGCTAACAGAAAATCAGACCAGATATACCTACTATGAAGAGAAGGCAGAGAGAGCATAAAGGTAAAAGTTGAAATAACAATAAACAATGCAAATTGGAGAACATTAGAACAAGTATCACTTGTGGTGTTGCACAAGGTTTATGTATTTGGGCCTCTTCTCTTCATTTTATACATGCTTCCTCTGGGCCATGTCATTAGTTGGCATGGGATCTCCTACCATTGCAATGCTAATAAAGCACAACGCTATTTAAAAACAGAGCGAGATCCTCTGTCTTCTTTGAAAACCTCATCAGGATCAATATCTTCATCCTCAGCCACCACATCCACCTGAGGGAAATAAAAACATGTATGTGTCAAAACTTTCATCAATTAAACATCATCAGCACCAAAGCAATATTGGTTGGCGTTTCTCACCAGGTCCCATCATCTCCCATACTTCCAAAACTTTGAGGTTTTGAAGCCTCTTTGCCATCATCCTAACCTTTAGTTCTATCAACAGATTAAAGTCTGGATTCCAACATGCTCACTCTGAAACCCAAATAGTACTTAAAGTAATAAGGAACAGGTTTATAATGTTAAGATATTACTTTAGAACTAAATAATTTATGTTGGCCTTAACTGGAAATAGTAGGAGGAGGTATATAAGTTTTGAAAGAGGTGAAAGACCTGAAAGTTCAGTCTTTCTTTCACAAATTTTAAATGTTAACCTCCATTTTATCTCTTTTTCTTTTGGAAATTTTGACCCTGCAGTGAAAAAAAGAAAGTGCTGATTTTATTAATATGTATTCATAGGAGTGTTTCTGGTAGACAACAAAAAATAGTGCATTAACTTTGTAATTGTTTAGCAATAAAATAAGATTAAAAAAATAAATAAAACGTGTCAGTGCGAGTGTTTGTGTACCAAAGATTTGAAATGTAATTTATTTAGGGAGGGGTTACAACCCGAAACATTCATTTTCCATCCGACCCATCTGCTTTGTATGACACAGCTCTGTGTAGCCCTTGGGGAATCTGATGTAGCATACTGGCCTTTTTTGTCTGTGTGTGTTTGACTTAGTCTTTTACTTGTGTGTTTGTAAGTGCATGTTAACGTGGGGATGTGTGCATCTGCGGTACTATTGATTCTCCCCCCTCCTCCTCCATTCTTATAATGAAGTGGAACTACAGCTCCATTACGAACCGCCTTGCTATTGGTTGGAGGTAATATGAAATTAGCTAGCGTGGTGTGAGACTGTCAGTATTGATTTCACCACCCAGATTACTTGTTACAAAAGAATAGAGCTGTCTGTGGCATAATTGAACACGTTAACTCCTTGTCTTATAAAATGTAGGTCTGTATTGATTGTTACAAAGGTGGGCTTTGTGATATGCAATAAGAAAGTAAGTTGTACTGGTTTTAACTGCGAAGAGATGCTGATGCTTTAGTTTCTGTTCTGACTGTGTCAGCAATTGAGCCATGTTCTATCAGGTCAATTCATTTTTCTCAACTTTCTCTCCCTCTGTCATTTTTCAATTTGTTTGTTCCTACATTTGCTTTCAACTCATCACAAAGTGAAAAAGTGTCAGGCTTTGAAAGTGTTCCAGCAGATTCCTGGTAAGTAAAGTCTGGGATGAAAGCAGATGTTTCATAAACTGTGACAAAGAATGATGATAATGGTTTATAGATGTCAATTATGTCTTATATATTTTGCTCTGTTAATGAGCCGGAACATGCATGCCTTGTCTAATTGGACTTGCCAGATTGGTGCCATGAATAGTAAGGTGCCCTAAGGTAACATGTGCCTCTGTCCATTAATAAGGAATTTCTTTGAGAATAATAGATATTCTGTTTAGCAATTTGCATATTCTAAATAAAGTTAGAACATTCTGTCAACAAAGAGAAATTGAAAATTAATTGAGAATGATTTATTTATAAAGTACACGGACAAAGTATAAAACACATATATGAGCCAGCTGTGATCTCAGTGGCTAAAGACCCATGAAAAACCGATACATCGAACTTCTCTCCAGATGCAGTTTAATGACTTTTTATACTGTTAACCCACGGCTTCTAATCCACACAGTGTTTTATAACGCAACTATTGAGGGCACAGACTACATACTTATCTTCAGTCATTAGAAAATAAGGCCTAGTCAACTGTTAAAATTGATAGTTTGTGGAGACATATTTCCTGTAATTGTTTATTCAAGAGCTGATCTCAGCGTGAAGTCTTTTATCAGGCATTGTCCAAAGCAGGGTGTGATAAATTGTTTGATGAGTAAATTATGCTGTTGTTCCTAAAACAGACATGGTAGGTATAGTGTTACCCACTCCATCAGGGCGAGAGGTTAATGAAATGCTCTTCCACATGCTGATTTCCTGCACTCCACTCCTGAGTGATAAGTAGCTAACCAACGAAGCCTGTAATTACAATCCTAAAGAAACCGGTCTGATCTGTATATAAATCTCACCATCCAATTACAAGATGTAATAATTCTGCACTCAGGCTGGTAATGAGGTCTAATACCAGTTCATGTGATAATCCCCTCTGGATGTGGGCTTGATCAGATGTTGGCTTTGTAATTAGACTGGCAGAAAATCATTATTTCGTGTTCGGAAAAAAATGAGGTTGCTGGGAAGTTAATTTTCTCTAGATTCTCTGAAGCATAGACAAGAATTTAATGATTTAATCATGATTGTTAGCTATTTTGCAATCAATTTGTAATGATTGTGTCACAACAGAGGCTTTCAGGAAGAGAAGTCTGTAAAAACTGAAGGCGCCATTGATATGGCATGTCAAGTGATGTCTACATTGTAATTTGGATAATTTTGAAGAATGGACATACAGTTTATGTATTTGAGTAATTTTTATTGCTTTTTTTCTCTTTTATGCATTGTATTATACATTTCATGCATTAAAGTCTGCAACAAATAGACAACTAAACATGATTATTCAAGTTGCCTGTTTGTTATTAAAAATGATTTTATGTCATCAGCCAGAACAAAATTTTTTTATTGTTATGTAAATCCAGGTATAGATAGAGTTGCTTCAAATAGATGCTTTGACACATTAACCAAATAAAAAAATAAAACAGGTTAAATATAAAACTGGTTAAATATAAGAAATGTCCACACTGTATAAATTAAAAAGAAGAAAACTGTACTGCAAGACAGTCTGGTTTCTTGGAAGAACAGAGGGATGAGAGAAGATCTTTATACAATAAATGGGAAGCTCACTGTCTTTTAAAGTGAACGACGACAAACACATTTTTTTTTTTTTTTAGTTTAAGAACGTCACTCCAAAGCGGTGTCTGGTGCACTGTGCATGTCTGGGCCAATGGTGACAGAATGGTGAATGAATGACATTGCTGAAATTAGTAATTTTCCTAAATGAAAAAAATAAATAAAATAAAAACAAAAAATGGATAACTCATGGTGGCAAAATGTTAGCTTTGTGGTTGTTACTGTTGCTTCACAACAACAAGGTCATTATCTCGAATCCCAGCAAAGAACATTCTTTGTGGAGTTTGCATGTTTTGCCCATGCAGACTGTTGTTACTTCCCACAGTCTGAAACATTCCAGGTTAATTGGCCATTCTGCGTGGTTGCCTGTTGTGTGTGTGTGTGTGTGTGTGTGTGTGTGTGTGTTTGTCTAGGCCCTATGCTAAAGGTGCTGTGATTACTTCTCTTGGCTTTACACTAGATGGATGAATTGAATTCAAATAAGTTGGTGCTAAAATCAATGTTTGTGGGACCTGTAATTCCTGTGGATGACTTAGACAGAGTTTTTGTCCTCTAAAAACTGCACTTTAAGATAAATAGTTTTTTAAGCCTTGATTTCTTATTACTTGCTTTTGATTTGGGGATTCAAAAGAGTCAAGTCTCTTTAGAGATATCAGCCAATCTAAGCTAGTATAGCTGGTATTATGTCTTATAATTTAAACTAAAACTCTCAGAACATTGTTAACTGTTGAAAACAATTCTAAGCTTTAATTTCCGTTTAATATTAGCACAGTGTCAAACAAGCTGGAAAAAAGGTCAGCAATAGAATTAGTTTCTTCAGTCTGAGTATTGAAGGTATGTTTGTTTAATTTATATATATATATATATATATATATATATATATATATATATATATATATATATATATATATATATATATATATAAAAAAACATTTCTTAGTCTATTTCATCATATTAGCCAATAATTTTAATTTTTAAAATCCACTCTGGTGACATTTTTTGGGCAAGTGTTGTAGTTTTGTAGTTGGCCAAAGGCTGCCTTGGTTAAATAAAACCTGCACAGATCACTGTTGTCTGTGCAAAGACAACAAGATTTTACACTTCAGTTTTTCTTATCACCTTGGGGTTAGTTTGGAAGACATCCTTTTACACTCACCCTACAAACTCACTTTCATCTGGACAAAGCATGTAGCGCTGTGAGGATCACATGCTTTGATTTCTCTAACACATTTAACATGATTCAATCTATTTTACTACGTAAGAAAGTCCAAAACACACAGATGAATGTCTCCACAACTGTTTTGAACATTAACTACCTGACAAACAGACTACAGTTTGAGAAGCTGACGGGTTGTGTGTTTGGCCTGGTGGTCAGTGCTCAGGAACACCGCACAGGGTTGTATTCTCATTGTTTCTTTTTGCTCTATGTATACACCTCAGAGTTTCAGTACAAGTCAAGTGAATCTTATCAACTGCTAAGAAAGGCTCATATGACTCTGCAGTTGTTGTGGGTGCCAGACGTAAACATGTGTCTGAAAACGGAGAAGCGAAGGACTGTTTTATAGAATGATGTGGGGAAACAAATCCTTTCATCATGAATGTGAACATGACAAAGGAAATTATTGTGAATTTAGGAGAAGCAGAAATGTGTCACACCATTTTCATCATAAGAGAAGACATTACAGTATTAGAGGAATAAAAATAAATAGCTGTTCACCTACATAAACTGAACTGAAGACCCAACAGTGATGCCATCAACACATATGATATTTCTGAATGTGACTAGAAAAAAACAAGGCAGAGTTGATTCCAACACATTCAAAAGTGGAGCATTCATGCTTTTGCTATATTGCTCTGCTTGATATATATATATATATATATATATATATATATATATATATATATATATATATATATATATATATATATATATATATATATATATATGCAAAAAAAAACACAAAACTAATAAGACATTATTTTTGTGATTATTTGAAATGCAATGGACACAAAAATGGAAAGATAAAAGGAGGGAGAAAGGATGTGCCAAAAATAGAGTAGAGGTAAAAGAGAACACAAGATAACATTCTCAGAGTCTGCTTCTACGCCTGGAGAAAGAGAGGTCGAAAGAAAAAGCCATAGAGACACATATAACAAACAGCAGTGCACACACAACTAAGGGTAATCAGGAGACAATTAACTTATAAGCCATTACAAGCTTTTGGGAGGAAGCTGGAGTATCCAGAAAGAATCTACACCTGCAGACGGAGAACATGCAGAAAGACACCTGGCTAGGATTCAAACCCTCATCCTTCTTGTTGTGAGGCCAGATTGCTACCAACTGCACTGCTATGCACATTTGAATTAATAAAGAATTATTCAATTAAATGTATATTATAAAGTGAGAAAGCTTTCTGTGAAAACAGTGAAATATTAATGCAGCTGATGACATGCAGACTGCACAAATTAGTATCCTGATATAATTTGCTAACTCTGCATATTCATTATCTCTTCTTGTGGCTCTATTATTACCTACTTTTTGTGTTTTAATTTTTGCGTTTTGATTCAGTACAGTATTGCATCTTTCTTCCAGGACTGCAGATAGTTAAAGATGAAGTGCACCATATCCATACAATTGGGAAAATAACAATTGTGCTGTGTAGCTCAGTTCATTATTTTAAATCAAGGTTTGAAAAGCATGGCTTCTGCAGGACACTTGTGGTTAGGTTGGCCATTTACCATATACAACCTGGATTACCGATTTGGGGCACCTGGGAACCTGGTAAGGGCCTCAGCTTTTTAAAACCTGAGTGCCTCCTAATTTGTCTCTGCTCTCCCCTGAGGCTAATTTGATTTCACATCACAACAATTTCTCATACTTCTTCCACTCATGCACACCATTAACCATTGATTTCACTGACTTTATCACTTCATATTGAACACTTTCTATTTAACTTTTGTATGGATTATATTCATTATTTAATTATGTATTTAATTATTATTCAGAACTCATACATGGTATGTCTCCCTTTTTGTTGTGGTCTATGAGGCAGGTCATAACAAAATTTTAACCCTGTAAACACACCTTCTATTAGTGCTGTTATAAGGTGTCTGATTGGAAGACCACTGTTCAATCATTTGAAGTTATTTAGTTTATTGGAACATTCATTATTTATTAGATTTTGGGATTCCTTGGGGTATGTTCTTAGCTCATCTCTCTCTTATTCTCCTGGCTATTGGTGCTGAATACTTTATTGATAGGGAATTGACTGTACTCAGCTGAGCCAATTTCTGTAATTGATACTGTTTGAAGTTTCTCCCAAACGGCCAGGCACTCAAAGACTGCCTACTGTTTTCATCAATTTTGTTAAAGGAAAGAAAAAAAACCTTAGTTGCATCAGTAGTCTCTTGCAGCAGTGTACTTGGATTAAACAGCTTTATACAGTTCTTTGTGGAAGAAGAAATGTCATAGAACACTAAAGATAAAATACCTGAAACTTTCCAATCACCAGAAATTGTTAAATTGAGGTATGATCTTTCAAAAGAGTTGGGTATTTACATGTGTACAGTATTATAAACAATGCCTTAATACCATAGGCGAAATTTAAGTTGCATGAAATAGCCCAGTTGAAAGAGAATACAATCATCATTGGTTTTACAGAGAATTATATCAAAGGATGTTTGGCAGTTTTGATAAAGGTAAAAAAAACAAAAAACAAAAAAAAAGATGAGATGAGATGAGATGAGATGAGATCAAGGATATATCTCTTGAAAATATTATTGTTCATAATTTTCAAGAAGCGGTAGATCCTAGTTTGGCTTCTTGGCTAGCTTTTATTGTAGTTGCCTAGCCAAATGTCTGCAGTTTCCCCTCCTTCCCTGTTGAAGGCTCCTCAGAGATGCTTGGCTGCAGCTTTGGGCCACTGGGCCTTTGGACCTCTGAGTCTTCCACTTCTGTGCACTGGATAGAGAGAGTGGGAACTGCTTTACCCTGGCCTGCCCATTCTCAGCCTCTGCCTTCCTCTACACATACCCCCACCTGCTCAATACCACAGAAAGGCTTTCAAGTGCTCTTTGAAAGGTAAAAAAAAACAGCAGAAAGAGAAGAAATCAGAGACCGTGTTCTTCCAGATGCTCAATAGAATGGCAGAAGCCTCTCGTTGTCCCTTGACACCGTTCTCCTGAACTCTACCCTGTTCTTGTGTTTTTTTATATTTTTACACAATTTCATTTTTTTTCCTGTGGTATCCTCTTATGCTTTCTTTTTTTATGTTTGGCTGCAATTTCAGGACTGTTGCCTCATTGGCTCGGTTTTTTTTAGATAGCATTGACCTTCAAGAGTATGATTAAAGTAATTGTAAATAGCAATAATTTGATAACTGTTATCACTTCTATTTATGCTTTTTCATCAAGAATCTATTGCATTGCTTCTCCCAGGAAAATCCTAGCTGCCACCTGTACCCACTTAGATGGAAATTACTTTGCAATGTAGTTGCAATGTATTTTGCACTCCTACTACTTCAATGCCTAAACACTAGCAACATTGACCATTTGTGGTCTGAATTTAATACAAACCCAAAAAAGATTAGTCACATTCCTTTGAAGTCATGCCCATGCAGTAAACAATTACGTCCTCACAAAGGATCATCAGGCCTGACCTTCCTTCCATCTGGGACATGTATGGGGTACAGTCAGGAAAAAAATGCTGCTAACATCTCTGCAGACCCCAGGAACATGCATACAAACCCTTTAGCCTTTTACATAAAGGTCTGAGCTATGGACCCTTTTTTTTGCAAAAACTAGCCACAACAGAGACAGTTTCTTTCCCAGGGCTGTCTCTCTGATGAAAACACCTTATAGCCTGAGTAGTCAGCTATACTGCTGTGAAATAAGATATGTTATTTCACTTCCACAACCTTTATTTTTTTTTCCTTTTCTTTACATATAAAACAAAAATATTGTTAATATATGTATACCAAATGCCTGTCCGCTGTGAATGCTGTAACCAAAGTCAAAGTTCTTCATTATGCAAAAAGCTGACTTTGATCGATGCATAAATGGGGAAAATCTTATAATTACTTCATTGTATTTGGGGTTCAAAGCTACCACCTCTATCTTAGACTACATTCACACTGCAGGTCTTGATGGCCAATTTCGATTTTTTGCTGAAATCTGATTTTGTTTTGAGGTGGCTGGTTCACACAACTGTTAAATATGGCCGTCATCAGACTTCTGTATGAACAGTTCAAGACCGCAAAGTGACCCACATGCGCAGATCACAGGAGACTTCACAGAGCAGCGCACTGTTTGTGGAAGTAATGGTGAATGTAATAGTTCCTAGAAGTGGTCAATAAAGGTTTTTTTTAAATAACTCAAAAAGAAACAAAAAATGCGGCATCTCTCCTTGTTATTATTAGAAAGTTGTTAAGCAATGGGAGCTTACAGCATATATATATATATATATATATATATATATATATATATATATATGAAAACTTTAATACTAAGCACACTGAAATGAAGAATACTATAAAGCTTCTGCACATGAAAAGAATGTACTTACTGAGATTAGATATGTTTCTGTTTTAATATTAGAGCAATAACTAATTATCATAGATGCTCAATGCAATGTGCAATTTATTTTAGCATATAAAGTTGGAACCAGAAAAGCCACTCAGAAAGCAGAAGCTATTACTCCAAAAGCAACATAAAAAAATTCCAGCTTGCAGTTTGGAGATGCACTATGGCACAAATACATTTCTACCTTGACCTTAAACACAAAACCTTGATCTCAATCCAATAGAAAATTTGTGGTCAGGGCTGCAAGTGGTGTGTGTGTGAGCAAGGCAGTCTACAAACCTGTTTTGAGGTGTTTTCACACCAGAATACTCAATTGGTAGGGAATGCCAACCAATTTCACACATTCATTTCGTTTGGATAATTTTCACACCACAATTTTGAGAGTGATTCAAACCACATGGACTATGTCCAACACCTGCTCTTTTTGGGCACCATCAGCACAACCTGTCTTGCATAAGTAACAAACAAGGCAGCAAGCTATCAGCATGTTGTCCTGTATACATTAGATAAATACGACAATACTGACAAAGAAAGCAGAGACTGTACAAGTCACTGCAGTTACACATAGTATATGTCCATATATGAAACGTATATGAGACGTCATTTCCTTTCTTTGGTTCACTTTCACTTTATGGTTGGCGGGAGAGGTAGGATGCATTCCCAATGTAAAGTCTTCTCTATTTAAAGCTGACAAAACAGCCCTGTTGTCAAAACACCATAAACAATCTATACCTGATAAATGTATCCGCCTTTGTCCTGTCCAGTGTTGCCATGGGGTGGAACTCGTCCCAGCTGAGACCTGAGGAGAGGCAGTTATATACTAAACGTCCCAATAATACAGAAATGCATGATGGCATCATGCAAAGTCACTGTTACTATTAATTTAGGAATTTACAGACACACATGTTTTTGGAGTCTGGGTGCATGCTACGGTAAAGCACAGGCCTAGAGACAAACACTCAAACTCCACAATTTGACTTGAAATATAATTGGTTTGAACTGACTTTTTTTTCTTTTCAAAATTGCTTTGAGATAACATTTGTCATGAATTGGAACTATATAAATGGACTAAGTTGAATTGAATATGAAAGGTTTGATACCCACATTTCAACCTTGAGGACTGTCTCACATGCAAATTCTAAAATTCCACTGAAAAATCTTAGACGATGCACACATATAACAAAAACAACAGCAATAAATCTGAAGACCTTTAGAAACACTGATGTTGATTCCGTGTTCACTTATCACCTTGGACATCATTAAATAACACAAAGCATTCACTTTCAAGTTTGACAAAATCAGCAATTAAATATTTAAATTTACTATTGATTATGGATTAATTCAAAGATTTCTAAATTAAAGAAAACAATTAACTTAAGATACTCTTTGCTTGAACCAATCTAGCAAGATTGCAGACTCCTTATGTTTGTTAGATTCCAGGCTTCCACTGGCATGCATAAGATGTTGCTTTGACTAAAAGTAAGGTCTAATAATGCAATTTGAAGGTACTTTAGGTTCTGTTGGTTACATTTGCTTTACTAAATGAGAAAGGGTAAATAAGTTCTAGTGTGAAAATAGCTCAATTTTATGTCTAGTAATTACTTCTTTGGATTGTTTTTGCAGTGCTCAGGCTCACATCACATTATAGTAAATGTACTTGGAGAATAGATGACATTGTGTAAGACAATGTGAGAATGTTCTCTATCAGATATTATTTCTGTCCTTTCATAGTTGAGACTCATTGACCGTATTTAGGGAACACTATGATATGAAAACATAAGCCTTAAGCTTCTCATTCCACTCAAGCCTCTGAACTCCCCACATACTCTGTGATACAGAAACACAATGAAGTTCCTCCCTGTAGCTCTCCTCTTATCTCTGAATGCTTTAAAACTTACTTAGAGAAGGAGGCCAGGGCTGGGATGTGAAGTAATCTTCTTTCTTTTCATTCTTCCATGAAACATATGCCTACTTTCTGACTAGAGTGAAACTAATTAAAGACTTGTAAATTGAAGATAATAGAGTTTTAGTGATTGGTTTGTATTCAGCACTGGGGCTGAATCTATACAGTGTAAATGTACAGTAATGATTGCATTGTCCAACAGCAGTATTCCTTTACAAACCTACAAAGTCCTGTAATGATAGCTTATGCCCATAGAACGGAAGGGACACTGGGCCATAAGATACCATCCTTTTCTATTGATGTCTACTTGGCTAAGCTAGACTTGGTTTGACTCACCTCTGCACGGTTTAGATATTCTTTTTTTTTTTAAATACAACTAGGTACCACTGTAATGTGGGGTCCTCATAACTAGGTAACGCAACAGGTTTGTGTGCAAAATAAACACAATCTAACAACAAAGGAGATGGAATCATCAGACGTTCTGCTTAATCTACAAGTTTTCGGCAGACTTTAAGTAGAAGAATAGAGCCCAAGAAGGTGGGCGGCAAAACAAAACACTCTGGGAAAAGTACAGGAGGGTGTGGGAAACCGCATCAAATCAATGACACAATACAAGCCGGACAACATGTGAGGGTACTCTAAAATGTTAACGTTAGCTTCCTATTGTGTGTATGTGCAATAAACCCAGCATACAATGATTTAACTGCTGGTGACATGGTATTATAATATGTATGCTGGCTGTCCTGTCGCAACAATATCATAGCAGACCATCGGTTTGTTTGTTTAACAGAGCACCCAGTGGTGGGGTGTTATTTCTTACTAGTTACATGAATGCAGTGGTTGCATAGCTTCAGAATGTCTGAACAAACGTTTGGAGTGACAACATTTGATGTTCTGTCATTCTGGGCCCTTAAGGAAAAGAGCGGCAATTACATTATTGAAGCTAGCTACTGCCTCAGATTACAAGTGTATTAGACATCTACTGTATTTGGATTAAGCATTACCACTGTCTGTAAGTGTGTGCAGATGTTTTGTTCTGCAGCCAATATTAAAATGTTCTTGTTGCTATACCCCCCTTTTAATGGTAATCTTATCTTTACCTAAAAAAAAAAAAAAAAAAAAAAAAAAAAAACTTTTGTGATTGTTTTTCCTTTTGTTTTGTACACTACAATAAACAGAATGTCCGTCCGTCCGTCCGTCCGTCTTCTTCCGCTTATCCGGGGTCGGGTCGCGGGGGTAGCAGCTTCAGTAGGGAGGCCCAGACGTCCCTCTCCCCAGCCACTTGGGCCAGCTCCTCAGGAGGAATCCCAAGGCGTTCCCAGGCCAGCCGGGAGACATAGTCCCTCCAGCGTGTCCTGGGTCTTCCCCTGGGCCTCCTCCCGGTGGGACGTGCCCGGAACACCTCACCAGGGAGGCGTCCAGGAGGCATCCTGACCAGATGCCCGAGCCACCTCAACTGGCTCCTCTCGACGTGGAGGAGCAGCGGCTCTACTCTGAGTCCTCCCCGGATGACTGAGCTCCTCACCCTATCTCTAAGGGAGAGCCCAGACACACTACGGAGAAAACTCATTTCAGCCGCTTGTATCCGGGATCTCGTTCTTTCGGTCACGACCCAAAGCTCGTGACCATAGATGAGGGTAGGAACGTAGATCGACCGGTAAATCGAGAGCTTCGCCTTTTGGCTCAGCTCTCTCTTCACCACAACGGATCGGTACAGCGCCCGCTTCACAGCAGACGCTGCACCAATCCGCCTGTCGATCTCCCGCTCCATCCTCCCCTCATTCGTGAACAAGACCCCAAGATACTTGAACTCCTCCACTAGGGGCAGGACATCCTCCCCAACCCGGAGAAGGCACTCTACCCTTTTCCGGTTCAAGACCAAAGTTACAGAATGGTAAAAGAAAAATTACAGCTAAGAATAACCCAACAGATGGCTAAATCCCTTTTGGTTTAGAATGATTTGATTTGATTTGAACCCTTTGCTTCGACCATCTCCATCGTTGTGCCACTTTGTGGCACCAGTTGTATGGCAGCCTTACTTCTCTTTGCAATGTAGTCTACCACCATCAGCATGTGAATGGGTGGGTGAATGGGTAAATGACTGATTGTAGAGTAAACTGCTTTGGGCTCCTCAGATTTAAAAAAAAATATACAAGTACATGCCAATAATCATTTACAACTCGAACAATTAAAGCCGGGCATACACTGTACAAGTTTTTGCCCTTTATGGGCCAATTCTTCAATCGTGAAGAATTGGCGAGTATTTTTTGGATTGGGCCGAGTTTTGGCTTGATCGTGCGTCCTGCGTCGTGTAGTATACAGGGGTAACGAGGGGCGATTCGCCTCTCACGACCACCTCCCGATCAGGAATCGGACGGTCGGTTGAAAATCAAACATGTTTGAAATTCAGTTGGCCCTCGTGAGTGATCGTGAGTGCGTTCCTGCTGTTGAAGAGGAGTTACGACCGTCTACGAACCGATTTCCCCCAACCTCGCACACTGCGCACGCGAAAACAAGTAGATTCTTCTTTGTCTTTTCAAACGAAAACATAGGAGCTGAGAGAAGCATGACGGCGGTAAGTGTGACATGGAGCGTGTTTTGTTCTAGTAAGCCTCATATTTAACAGTGAGCATTGACACTTCTGACTTTTTCTTCTTCTACTATTGATTTTTGGCTTCCGGGTAGACGAGTCCGAGTAGCGCCATCTCTCTTCGGGGCTGAGTCCGACTTGTGGTTTTTGAACGCACTGTGTGAGTAGTCAGGTCGCATCAGAGCGTCGGGCCGCACAGTGTTGTTTGGATTTTTAATGATTGGTCAGAAGTAGGACAAAGTTTATACTATTTTGTTATATATTTTGTTTACATGTGGGTGCCTTAGTTTTGCATTTGCTTCTTCAGTAGTATGCTGTTATTGTTTACTGTTTCCTATAGTCACGAAAACACTTGAAGTACATTCTACCTAGAATGATTTGACCCACTCTTAATATAACAACAAAGTGTATTATACTTTGTTTTGTTGCTTGCAAAGCATTATTTTTTTGATTGCTATATATTTTTTATAGCTAGTTGTAGCCTGTTCATTTGCAAGAATGTTCAAGCTCTAAAACATGTACTTTGTTTTCTTGTTATGTTATTGCAAACACCGAACATAACAATAATGATCATATCTACATATTAAATTGCAGTTGAGAGGTAGTTTGAATCTTGACTCACTTGTCACACCACACACACTAAAATGGTACAGATTAGTTTACAGTGTTTTCAGATATGTAATCCATTTAATTAATTATCATGCATTTTATTGATATTGAACTCAGTAGTATTTGAAGTTCTAGACACAGGAAAGCCATCCGAATTCCTTGACATTTTAAATCGTAAAAAATAGCAACATGGAAACTTTGTCAAGTAACTAGTTATTTTGATCAGTGCAGTAACTGAGTTTGTAGCTCAATTACTTACTTTTTAAGTAACTTGCCCAACACTGCTTGTAACTAGGTGCTTATAATATATAGACCTATTTTATTTTAGAATTAAATACTGTTTTAGAATGAATTTACTTTGATTTTTGAAGCAAATTTCTCAGAATTGTTTACATTTTAAAATCCTTCACCTTCATTACCCTTTTTAATTTAAGAAAAAAGGCAATTTCTTGATGAGGCCATTATTAATCTCTTTAAGAAGATAAGAATGAGTTGTGATTAAAGTGTAACTTACTAATATTTTGTAAGAGTACTTATTCTACCCAGTGAAAATGTTGCTGCTGTCAAATGAGCTCTGGCTTCTCAAAGTTAAAGTTTTTTCTCTGAACACTAAGAGTCAATGATAAACCTGATAGATCTCTTTTCTGTTTCTTTTGAGTTCGTTTGTGTATGACGTCAATCATCTGTGAAGCCATTTGGTGAAAAAAGCAGTAACAAGCCAGATGAAGGTCAGTCCTATATGCACAGACATAAAGATATGCTTACAGTACATAGAGAAAATCATTTCTCCATTATTGGTCCCCAGTTTACCATGGGGGATATGCCAGCGATTGCGTGGCATATGCTGTAGCCCCTGGCATCTTTGTGACAGAGCACTTACCATAGAGACAGCCGGCCAAGGCTTGGTTAGAGGCCAGCCAGAGGCTGTGTCCTGAGGCAACGCTGGTGGGTTGAGATGGACAGCAGGATGGTGATTGCCTCTCCAACTTACCTAATGTTCCTTTATCGACCTAAAAGCATTTTTGACAGCACAGGGAATACATCATATAGGACCTAGTTATTTCTGTGTTAATGCTGCAGAACTTTAAGCTGTTACGTCTTTCTACATTTTGACACTACAAAAAAGTGGTGTAAAAGTGGATTGAAAATGAAAGTACTGAACTTGACAAATTGTTTAAAACATAGGTTTATCAATGTTGACCTGAGACACAGATTTTAAGTCTAAATGACAGGTATTTTAACTTATTGTTTGTTAGCCAAGACATCTTTACCAAGCTTATGAACATGCATGTGAGGACTCTGCCTACTATTTTGGTGTTTATCTGTTCACAACTTTAATTGTGCTGAACTTTCAGTCAAGAACCATCTAAATTAGGACAGAATGTTGGGTGGTGGATACCGTTACACAGTTGCAAAGCTGTGCAGTAGTATCCTGCTATGTACTATGTTCACACCAAAGACAATGGACTAAATCTGGTGTTAGCTGCCTTGGACTTAGAGATGGATCTTACTTTGTTCTTGTTAGTGACACTGAGTGGGGAATATTCCACAGCATGGAAGATAGATAATAAGTGTGTCTGATTTTTGGCTGGGCAGTTTCAAGACAAGTTGGTGTGAGGCTGTCTTCATTAGGACCTAGTTAGACCTTGTTTTACCTTTCTGACTGACAGGGGCTGACTGTGAGGGGCTCTATTAGACTGCAGCAGAGTCTCTGTGGATGGCCTATTTACTGAAGGGCCCTCTTTCTGTTTCTGCATCTCTGTCTCCCTTTCTGTCTTTCTCCCACTTATCATGTCTGACCAGGTAAGTCCCAGGAGCCCCCTTAACCCTCCGTGCTTGAGAGCCCAGTCGATGACACGTTGATGGTAAACTTCCCTCCAATGAATACCTTTCTTTAACCATCCCCAGTAATTCGTGGTTCCTGTTTAATAAATTCACTTTTTTTAAAGTCTGTCTGTGAAGATTGTTTTTTTTTTCCTACTAGGACATTGGAAATCATATTTGAATATGATTTCCAATGCATATTCAAATATTTCTAGAAAAAAATGAAAGAAAGTTTTCTATTTTTCCACTGAATGCACCGGCCATAATCAATTTATCTGCTAGTGTAAGACTTTGCTATGAGTTTTGGGTTTGTTTTTTTGATAGATCTGTAACTCTAATTCATGGCTGTACAACTGTAGTATACATAGGCTGGTACCATGCAGATTTTTAGATGTGTCCTTGCTCGTAAGCAGCTGAGCAGTTGAGTAAACAACCTCTTCAACATGAAACCTAGCTCTGCAGATGTCTTTTATTGAACAATTCATTTTATGTAGGTGGTTAGTGGGACATTTAAACCACTGCTCTACCTTTGAGGACAATTATATAAATTAAATGTTGTAGCAAATTCTTCTTAGAATTGATTTTCTATGCACAAATTATATTGTTTAAAAAATATGTTACTGTTTTGTTCTTTTACTTCTGGATTGTCCTTACAGAAATAAACCTTTTCTCTGTAACACTACATGATTATGATGACATTGGTTCTATGTTCTGTTTTTTCTTTTTAGAGTTGCTGTTTTGTTGTGATCTAAATGTCCACCACTCTATTTCATATTTCTTTTCCTTGTCAATCCTAATCCTAATTTTTATTTTATTTTTTCATTTTTGGTCTTGTGTTTTGTAATGCTCCGTTTAACTATTGTTTTCCATTGTTTCCCGTTTTCATTAATCTATCATTTGTCTCAACTTGATTTTCCCTCAGTTAGCTCCAGCTCCCTGCTTTGGAAACACCTGCAGCCTGTCGTCAATGAGGCTCACCTGTTTCACATCAAGTAATCACCACCCCGATATATAGGCAAACAGTTTTCATACCCCCCTTGTAAGTTCCTCTGTTACACTTCCAAAGTGGAGTCCTATTGGGTTTTTCCCCCTGGCGCCTTACCTCTTTTGTTTCTAGATGGACTTAACATCTTGGTTATTGTTGTAAAACACATTGCATACCTAGAAGAAACTGTCAGTCTGTCAGAACCAGCTCCTAGATTTAAAAAAAAGGCAGAGAACCATACATGTAAACCCTTCATGCCCAAGAGGAAATAACTCAAACAAACTTTGAGTTAGGGCTGTTCCTATCCCTCTTGGGACATTATCAAGGTAAAACCAGAACTATTCAGGTAGGCCACGCTTCCCATGGTGGGGAGAAGTGTGTAGGGAAGTATTATTGAAGGTGCTGTAGCATAAAAATCCTGGTACTAAATGTTTTGATTACACTTGGCCATTTAATTTAGCAATGGGTGTAAGGCACTGAGTGTCCATCAAACCAAGTGAATCAATAAGTGCTGCAATAGTTGTTCTCATTGTTTGTCAGAGAGATGCGCCCTTTGGAATAAAGCTAAGCCACACACTCCCTTTTCTGTCTTTACCTGTCAAGTAACGTCAAGGCAACAGGGAGTCAGCGCCTCCTTATCGCGCTCAACAGCTCAGCCGGCAGAACTCACGTTGACAGATTTCATTTTCACTTAAATGTCTATGATTAATCACTTTGATGCGATTACAAAAATCTCCTGAGTAGTCGGTTGTAGTGTCTCTTTCACAGGCACTACCTTTTTTTCAGTTTTCCGATAGCTGTACTTTAAAAGTATTATGAAGTGATTTGTGAGTATGGCCAAGTTAAACTTTTGACAGATGAGAGCACTGTTGCACTACTGCATATATATGGCAGATCACACAAAGCATTTAATCAGTGATACACTCACCGAGGAGTTTCCAGATGCACCAATCTCTCATCAGTTTTTCTTAAAAAAACAGACATTTTGTCACAACTGGATATCCTGCAGGAAAACCTTTTAACAAGCTACAATAATGTGTAGTTAAGTGGGTTACAAATCTCCTATCATGTCCTGACAAGACATCAGCTAAACAGCTAAAGTTATTATATTTTTTTTTTATTTCACTCAACATCTACAGTTACATGTTTTCATATTGAGCAGTTTGCTGAAATGACATTAGCTTTTACATTAGTTTACTTTCTGATTTGATCAAAAGAATTTTCAATAAACAGGGTTGTCACAAAGACCAATGCATTTAATCTTGCACAAACTAAATTTACAGCAAATGTTTTCCTCCCACTCCATAAATGTAACACTTTGCTTTGAATGTTGTAAAACCTAATGACTCTTTCATTCACTCCCCTCCCATCTGTTTGGATTCGGGTCAGGGTGTTACATAAGAAAGGGAGAAATCTTTTGTAGACCCGTATATATATATAGATATAAAGAATCTTAGGCTTGATTTAATTTAGATTGTGATTTCCCAGTGACATGAGTTTGTGGATTTGTTTTACTATATAAAATGTTTGCATAATTTTAATTTTTCTTATTTAATATAGTTCTGCTCATAGCAACAAAAATCCAGTTAAACTTATAATGATCATACTATATGTTAATTATGCAGTATATTAATGTATTTCATTTATTTTAATACCTTTTAGCAATCAGAAAAAAAGTTCTAATTACTTATGATCTATGTTCTAATGATTCCATTTGATTTGATTTGATTTGATTGATTTCAGTTTAGTCCTGCATTTTTTCCCCCGTCCTGGTACGTTAAATGTAATGGTAGCAAGAAATTGTTTATGAAATTAATATTATGTCTCTCCCTATTCCCTGCTGTCAATATTTCCTATCAAATGAGTTAGTCTGATACTTACCGATACAAGTTAACAAATGTCAAGTGACATATTTTCTTCAGATAAAAAAAAAAGAATATTTTTTGTAAAGCCTCAGACTTGTTTTAAAACCCTTGCCTGTTGTAAGGCATGTCTTGCCAATACTGAAACAGTTCAGAGTGGTCATACCTGACACCTCATGATTTATAACAAATGAAATAATGGATTTGCTATTCAGATTATTAAGAAACAATACAGGCATTTTATAGGGAAAGCAAAACTAAAAATCTTTAAGATGCAACTTAATACCAACATCTACAAAAATTATAGGAAGATTAACACTATGGAACAAAGTGTATTGCTCGTCAATTTGTCACAGAACAATATGAGGAGATTACATATTTTAAGGAATGGTTGCCAATCCTAATTGGGACCCCAGCGTGCAGGGTTTGTTCTGTACATCTGCCTCAAATTATGTTTATGGTACATCTCTATTTAATGAAGATGTGTATCTGTACCTCGGCGCTAAAGTTTTGCAGTTTCCACTCTGAATCAAGGATCATGAAATATACAGTAAATAAAGCAACAGCCTTTTCGCTCCTTCTGAGTTGCTTTCATTCTTTCACTATTTCTCTCCATAACCTATTATCTCT
Source organism: Fundulus heteroclitus (assembly GCF_011125445.2). NCBI lineage: Eukaryota > Metazoa > Chordata > Actinopteri > Cyprinodontiformes > Fundulidae > Fundulus > Fundulus heteroclitus. Next base: position 94,744 of record NW_023396812.1, read on the forward strand.
AATATTTTTGTTCCCTTTTTCCACCTTGCCATTGTTCCAAATATATTTAGTTATGAATTGTCAGATAAAAGATGAAAAGACCATCTCTGAATCTCACACTGCTTCTTTTATTTTTTACTCATTTTTAGGGTTTAAGGAAGTAGATAGGCTGTGCAGAACAAACAACTTTCTGTGATAGCGAGAGTCTGGCATTGGTACAGATTTTGTATTCTGCGGTAGAATTTAGTTCTTTAGGGTTATGTATTAGCAGTACGGTGTGATCTTCTGTTAACAGGCATGTAAAACTGTGTTTTGTGTGGAAAGAAAAGCATTTGACAACAAAATCATGTTTCAGAACATACCTAATGAATAAGGCCAATAAAGTTTCACATGCAACAATTGGTCTCCTATTTCTCAACTGAATAAATTTAAGTGTTTGTGATGAACCAGAATAATGCAGTATGCTTTTTTTTCTAAAATTAACTTTGACTTTGAGTTAGTAGTTTTCATATACTAGGGTGTAAAAAGTTGCTAACAACTGTAACATCTGTGGCATTTTGGGAAAGCACAAAGCAATCAAAGACGAAAAGTTACGTGCTTGCACATTAATATAACTAAAATGATTGCCTGTGCTCAGAACTGCCTTTTTGTTATGCAAAACAGACTGCATAATTGGTTTTAAGGCTCCTGAGAGCAGGTGACAGGAGAGTTTTGGGACTATAGAGGCATAGATAGATTTTTTTTGAAGAAGAGAAACCATATGTACTCATGATGAGCCATCATCTTATCTTGTAGTACACTAAAATTAGTATGCTATCAAAAGAGGCATAATACCGTTCACTACCGATAACTGTTCACTTTTAAGCAAGGAAGAGAAATGTCAGGCAAACCAAACAAGCTAATCAGTGAGGATGTGTAGCAGCTGAAGGCGAGAGAATGCAGAGCAATCAAGGGAGATGTGGAGCAGCTGAAACAAAAAAAAAAGAGCAGAGCAGGTGGGAAAAGACAAATTGACACAATTGGACCTGAACAAGAAGCCCTAGGGAAAATGTGAAATAGAGATCTAAATGGAACTAATCTAAGTTTAAAATAATTACAAGTAAAATAGGAAATAATGAACAAAAGAAAAACACCAACCAACCACCAAACAGAGAGGAGAACTAAATAAAGCAAGACCTAACAAAAAATGGTCATCATGAAGACACAGATGAAAATCAAAGCATAAAATAGATTTCTCTTTTTTATTTATTTGTATTTAAATTGTCTAGTATCAAAGTGGAACCGATGTGAAATTCCTTGCTTGTTTGCATAAACTTACCTATTAAAGATACTACTGACTGAACCTTTTTATAATATACAGTTAAAACATAAAAACATTAAATTTCTCAATTAACAAAAACATTCAAGTTTACGAAAATAACTTTATAGTAAGAAGAATACTGATAATGTTATTTATCCTGTTACCTTTGTACCACAGTAATATGTTTCAGTGATTGTGATATCTTATTGCCATAAAGAGTTAAGATTTAAAATGTTAGTAATATCTCTGTTTTATACAGGTTATTTTATTTTATTTTATTTTTAATGGAACTCTTGAATCCTTTTGGAACTTTAAATTCTTCCTGAGGAAGATATCGAGTCAACCCAGAACCCATAACCTTATTAAGTTATTGTTACAGAAGCACCATTGGATCTGCTATTATCTTTAGCTGTCACTTTATACATTTCATATTCAATAATACTGTATATTCTTCAGTGATGGTATGACAGTGTTGATTGTTTGTGCCTGTAATACCTTATTGCTTGATTTTGCTGTTCTTTTTATATCTCTCTTTGCAGGTGTAGAAGCAGACTCGGAGGATGTTTGCTCTCTCCCTTTCCTGTGCCACCTTTTCTCCCTTTTAGCTTTTTGTCTCATCTGTTTCTCTCCCTTTTTCCCCTCTTTTAACTTCCCGTTTCAGTGTCCATTGAACATGAAATAGTCCCAGCATAAAATCTAATAAAGCTTCATGCATATATAAATCAAGAGAAGCATTATGGCATTATGGCATCACTTGTGAAAGTAGAACTTGTTAGCCACTTTTTTGGCATTGCAACAACAATTCTTATTGCCACATTGCCAGACAGGACACACAAAAAAACTACCAAAAAAAATAAATAAACAGAAAAACGAAGAAACCAGTTTGAGATTATTTAAGGTTTTTGACATGCTGCTGGAAGTAGCCATCAGAATATGGATACATTATGGAGGTGAAAGGAGAGACATGGTCAGCAACAAAACTCAGGTAGGTTATAAATGTTGCTCAATCCATAGTAATGGTCCTGAATTGGGCCAAAAACTATTTTAATTGGTCAATATAGGGATCAGGTTGCAGGAATAAAAGGTTGAGAATGGAAACCCACACCCTTAATTCACCACTACTAGCCTGAACTCTTGCTAAAGAGTAGGAGTGATCCATACTTTGAAGTTGACAAAGTCAAATTCTGACCAAATCACCTGATTGTTGCAGCTGAAATCGAGGGTCAGTGAATCAGGCGATCTGTTATGTCCACTTGTGGTGAGCCCATGTGAGTTTGTGTGTCTGTTTTCTGTGTCTGTTTTTAGGTGATGGTACTACCCTGCTGCTATAGCCCATCTTATTCAAGGAGCGAGGCATTAAATGGTGCTATTCTATCATACCTTGATTATAACGAATGGTTTATCTTGCCATTTTATCATCTCAATCCAATCTGCTCGTTCTTCATTGACATTAAAAAGCAATCATTGCCCACACAACCGCTCCCCTAACTAGATATTTTCTCCTTTTTGGGCCATTCTCTGTAAACCTGAGAGTTAGTTGTGTGGGGAAACTCATAACCAGACCAGATCGTTTGGCACCGATAACCATGTTCAGAGTCACTTGATCTCCATTTTGATGCTCAGTATGAACTTCAGCAAGTCGTCTTCACCATGTCTAGATGCCGAAAAATGTACTGCAGTGTTGCAACAAACCTGTTTGTGTTAAGAAGCATATGCACTGGTGTGTCCGGTAAAGTGGCTGATGAGTGAATATATTTGAGATAAGGAAAAATAAGCAGCACTAGAATTTAATAATATGTAAAGCATGATTTTTCTGAACATTTTGAGGTCATATTCAAACTTTTCTAAACTGTTTTCCTACATTGACTAATGTTTTGCAACTGTTTTTAGTTTTTCTTGCAGTTCTGTACTAGACTTGATGTTTTTTTTTGTTGTTGTTGTTTTTCAGATCCCCTGTCTGTCACTATGAAATTATGTGATGATGTTTGTGTGGACACTGAACTTTGTAATCATGTCTATAACCATAACACTACATAAAAAATATAAAATAGATTTATGTTGCTAGTCCTGCAGATTGTGAGCAATAAAATTGACACTTGTTCTATGCATTATGGACCAGTTTCTGGTTACAATCAGAAGGGATGGATAGTTACTAATCAATGAATGAAATGCCAATTGAACATCTTTCAGCACTTACCAGTTAAACCACTATATTAACAAATACAATCCAAGCACTTTTATCTCAAAGGGGGGTAAAAATAGAATATTAAGTCTGTGAACTAAGATAAAACAGTTTGGAGTTCCTTGAACCATTAAGTTCAGAGGATGTTCCTTTGGAATCAGTGTTGAACCTCAGTGTTGTATACAGTTCTCCCATTGTTGTTGCTCCCATTCTTCAGTCAAATTATCAAAAGTTATGTAATTGTCAGAGCGCTCTTATGGGTCTGGTCGAGAATGTGGGGCTTAACAAGTCCTACCACTTTTAGTTTCTTGATGAAGAAGCACTTTTGTCACTCCTCAAAAAGAATGGGCAATTTCACACGTTCCCCTTGCCCAGCATTTTACTATAAATACCATATAATATTTTTTTGTATTTATATGGTTTGTTCCATTTTTAACATAAAAAACAGCAAAGCTTGAACCAGTGCCTCTTAATCCTGGGGTTTAAACAAAGTTTGCACATTTCTGTTTGTAAAAACTATTACTATTATATGGTCTTGGAAAAACTCCAACATTCAATTAATTGAGTACGTTCACTCCAAATGACAATTGTAATATCAATGCCGCTCTCTGCAAACAACACATTATATTTTCTCTTCCTCTCGTCCTTTGAACATCCCCCTTCGGGTCTAATGCCATTCTTCTCTCAAAGATTCATCCTGGAGTCACCATCATCCACTCCGTGCAGCCAACACACTCTTTTTAGCATGTATTGTCTGCTTGTTGCTTTCCATAATAGCATATTAGCCACCTCATCCACCCCCCCCCCCCCCCCCCCCCCTCTAACTCTCTCATCTTTACTGTTTTACCAACTGCTCTAGTTTTTACACATGTATACTGCTGAGCTTGTGCTGGTTTTTATTTTTCTTCCTTCCAGTTCACTCCTTTACCCTCTCCAGGCTCACTTCCACCTGCTCCTTGTCTCTCTGTGGATCACAGTGTCATCTGTGAGTCTACAGGGGCTCCTGCCTGACCACATATGTCAACCTGTCCATCACTAGAGTAAACAATACAGGGCTCAGAGCCAATTCCTGATATAGCCCCACCTTCACCACAAATCCACAATCCACAATCTGTAACTGCAACCACACAACCCCTGTCTCAATGTCTTCGTACATGTCAAACAACCTTCACGGTATTCCAGTAAGAGTATTCCTTCCTATATTGCAGTTTTTTTATGTGTCTTTTGTTGTTTATCACCTCTTTTTGAACCCAGCTTTAAACCCATTTTTCTCTTCATGGTATGGCTGATCAGCTTAAGGAGCTCCATGAAAGTCTCTTCTGTGCTCAGCACGTGTTCTCTATTTGTTGTGCTCTGTTCACTCTCCAGACATATCTAAATGTGAGGGATATTGATCAAATCTTTCTGCCTGATAATTTTCCTTTTTATTAGCAATTTTAGATTTTGTTTATTTGTTAGGTCTATACAGTACTACTTTAGTTGCAGCACACTATTTTCTCTGATTTCTACATTTATCACTCTATCCTTACTCATCAAAACCCACTGCATTTAATTTTCTGTTAAAACAATGGTTCCAGCTAACAGAAAATAAATTATTATTTTGCTACTTTAGCATAAGGTTTACACATTACTTAAAGGAAGGCTTTTCCTTTCTTTTTGCCAAAGTCGAACTTGACCTTATGTGTAGCCACCCGGAGTACAATCATTCACCATGGTATACATGCACAAAAAACATTTTATTGTAAGATTTAAATCTTACTAGCTAACACACAGGGAAAAAAAAAACACAATATAAATATTGTGAGTCTTTTATTCCCTGACTGCATCCAACAGAACACAGCATGGATTTTCAATTTAAGGCCATTTTGCATCTAATAACCACAACTATAAATTGTAGTAACTGAAATGCTGGGAAATTAACAATTTGATAATGAGTATATGATTTCCAGTAAAACCCTTGTCCACTATGTTCGCTAAGCTACATAATTCCTCACATTATTTACTTTAACATAAATAGACATAGTAGCTGCACTTTTGTAGCGCAATTTCTTCAGAAGTTGACGTCACACATGGCTGTAATAAATAGGAAGTAGAGGTTGCAAACTAGCATGGGTCTCATGGGGACAACCTGGGACGAGTAACAGCTCCTCTAGTGGTTGCGCAACAAGGTGTGTAAACAGAACAACATAACATGCATGTAAATGTTGACCGTTAGCATAAGAAAATATAGTTTACTCAAGACATAGCCATTTATGTCAAAGAAAACAAAGAGTCCCTCAATGAAGCCTTGTTTCCTCCGGAGGATTGTCTTACGAGCTTGAGGCATATGTTTAGTCTCTTGCATGTTGACTGGGAGGATACCAGGAGGGAGAGAATGAGGGATTTCCATGGGAGGGAAAAAATGCCAGTGGGGCTTACAATTCTAACTAAACTGTTCTCCTCACTCATGGTTCAACTTTGAGCAGGATCAGGGATTCATTTAAGCAAGTATTAAACATACTTCTCATTAAGCCCATTTCTGTATAAACAAATGTTTTTTTTTATCAGTTTTATGTAATATTCTAATGTTAAATGTCATGTTTTTATTATAAGCAAAAAAAAAAAAAAAATCAGACAGAAACATCAGTCTGAGTTTTTGATGAGGTTAAAATTTTCTTAATATGATATGAATTTTTGATTTTAATCTGTTATATAATAGCTAAAAATATTATATATATATATATATATATATATATATATATATATATATATATATATATGCCCTGCGACAGACTGGCGACCTGTCCAGGGTGTACCCCGCCTATCGCCCTGTGAACGCTGGAGATAGGCACCAGCAACCCCCGCGACCCCATGAGGGATAAAGCGGTTCGGAAAATGGATGGATATATATATATATATATATATAATTTATTTATTTATTTATTTTTTATTCATTCATATAGCCCTTCCAACAATCAGCCGAAGTGCTTTACAGCATAATTTTAAAGATCATTCAAAAACAGATAAAACTAAACAGATGAGAGATATACATGGGTGCCATGACTGAAAAGGCCTGGTAATCTCAAAATATTGTATTTATCATAACTGAAAAACATGTCTTTTAGAGAGGTTGTAAACCATTTAAATGTATATTGCCACTCAATATGCTTATAAACAATACCAAAAACTGTTTAATCATGATAAAATAATGTTATATACACCATGCCTTCATCTTGATAATGTTTTGATGGTACTTTTTGTGGATAAACATAGCCACAGCACCGGGCACGATTAACAAATATAAACAGACATAGCAAAATCTAACAACAGTATCACAGAACTATCATAATACCAGATTGTTTAATTTAAAAATCAATTGTAAATAATGCTGGACCAAGCCTGACACTCTGCAGTAAAGCGACAGATCGACGTGATCGAAGACCAAACATTAATATTTAAATACACCAATGTACAGCAACCTTAAGAGCCTCATATCAGAACATTTACTCATGTCAATCAACACTGCAGTCACATCTGAGCCTCGGCAGGTTTAGTGTCTGCTTTAGTGAACACCAAGGTTTACTGTATTCCCAGCAACATTCCAGTCTTGGATCTTGTCCTTTCTTCACTGCTTTGCTGGGAGATGCTAATAGCCATTAGCTGATTCCTTGTTATAACCCCTGCTGTGCTTGCGGAATATGTTCTTCCGTTAACATCATGAACATATACAAAAGGCTTTATTTACTAATAAATTGTGCAAATACAAAGCATAAAACACCAAAATAACAACTAATATGTCAGTAGGACAGGGTAATCTTTAGTAAAAACTTTGCATGCAACCAAAGTGAGCTACTGATTTATAAATATTACAAGTCAAATAACCTGGCTATACACCTTTAAGCACTGAGACATTCGTAAAAAATATTTTTCAAATCCCGTAGGAAGGAAGGGCAAATCAGAAATAGGCCTAAAATTAGCTAAAATCCAAGGGTCCAAGTGAGGTTTTTGTAAGAATGGGCCTCACAAAAGCATTTTTGAAAGCAGTTGGCTAAATTACTGAATAAGAATTATTAAAAACATGAGAGTAAGACCAATATTAAAAATCTGTTTGAACAATGTGTTTGGAAGAAAGTCAAGGTGACAATTACTGGTTCTCATATGTTGCATAATGTTAAAATAAAAAAAAAAAAAGACTGACTAATCTAAAAAATAACAGAACCAATAGGGGCAGCAGAAACATTACAGGCATAGAAATATCATGGCAAACTGATGCCACTTTTTTAATGAAAACGGAATGGAAATAAAAGGCAGGTTGACCTTTAATTTTTTTTTCATGTTTGCTTTTGTTAGTATTGTCAGTTTTGTCTGTGTGAATTATCTATGAATTAGTCCTTTCAATATTTTGATTTACTAAATCACAGATAACTTTATAGTCATTGCTGGACGTCAGATCAGTGTCTGATTTAGTTTAGTGTGTCAAGGGTTAAATGGTCAATGAGCTCCTTGCAGCAGGAGATCCAAGGAAGCATCCAGGTGGCCCTTTGGTAGAGTACCTCCATCTCTTTCCACATTAATATGTAGGTCCACTATTTCAACTCTGTCTCATTCCCTTCATCCATGGATTTATTTTCATACTATGGAGGTGTGATGGTCACTTAATTATTCATATTTTGAGAGTATACTCAAGCACTGAAATATTCTGATTCATCCTTTTGAGCCCCCTTTTGCATTTTTTAAGCCTCCAAGTTGTGTGCAAATTCATTCAGACTCTGTGGTGTTCTTTGGAATACAACAACCAGCATTTTGAGAAGATCAGAGCAGCTTGGGAATTGTATTAGCCAAAAAGAAGTATGGTTCTTTTTTTTTCCACCTCACTAAATGGAATTCCAAGCCACTTTTGAGCCAGCTTGCTATAATTTTAAGACACTAGCTGTAGTTTGGTAGCGTGACCCGTTTATTTAATCTGCGTTAGAGATGGACCAACTAAAATAGTTTTTCCCCAGTGCTGATCCAAGTCATTTAAGCAAAGTTGTATCACATTGTATCACTTAAATTGAGCAAAGATTTACATTTTTTCTAAACATACTGCTGCTCTTGCTGACAATCTATATTTTTTCAGAGCTGAATTGGTAAATTGCTGTCATTATACTTAAGCTTACTTAACCTGTTTATATGACTAATTTATTATTTGGCCCTTAGTCCATTTAGGTGTGGTTTCATTTTAATCATATTAAAACAAAACTTAGAAAAAAGTTGTTCTGAAGCTCTAAAAAAAATGCACTTGGTTTTAAATGTTGTAAAACTTAATGAATAGTGATTAAGCTACACGCTGCCACTCTCTCTTGACAACTGTCTGTGGATATCTAAAAACAGCAGGCACTGTGGCCAACTCCTTAGTAAGAAAATAGCTATTGGCTCTCCTATAAATTGTAAAGAATATCTAACATCAATTAATTTGCACAAATGGCCATGTGGATATAAATGTAATGCCTGTGATGAGATGGACTGTTTCACCCTCATGTATGTTCATTGAAAACAAACTATTTAGTACAATGCAAATATAATAAAGGTCCATATGCAGTAGGTGCAATTCTGTAGGTGCATTACCCTCCCTTAACAATTACCCATGTATAGTTGTCTGTATACATTAGACAGTGTTACCAAAATGAATGATTAATCTTAACAGTTGATAAAAAATTAAACAAACAAAAATAACAAATAATCCTAAAAGTGCAATGTTCTTCTTCTACATTTTGTTCTTCTTAAGTTTTTGTTGGAGCATTTGGCTCCAACAACTTGGGGCAGTACTGCCTCCAACCACAATCAAATTTACTCGGGTACTCGGGTAGTGCTATTTATCTGAATATCTTTTGTTGTTGTTTATTGACAAGCCAGAACCAAAACAAGATGAAATAAAATAAGATTAGTGAGACTATTTTCAAAATGTAATGAGTAGAAAGTACAGATACTTCCTTGAAAATTTATGGAGTAGAAGTAAAAAAGTAGGCTAAAAAAATAATTGCTCCACTAGAGTATAAATAACCAAAATTTCCACTTAAGTAAGGTAGCAAAGTATTTGCAGTTAGTTACTTGACACCACTGGAAAGGAGAAAGTAATAACATTGTGGTAGAGACAAAAAAGTGAGAAAAAACATACCAATTATGTTGAGAGCTAAAAATAAAAAAAAAAATTCTGACAATTTCTGCAGTTTTTTTACTTCACATCTCCACCACTTCTTCATTATAAGAGGTCTGGCCATATAAACCAAAAGTGCCACTCTGCAGGGGTAGTATCTCCTGCTCTGACTGGGGGACTACTGCATGAGGACTGGGCCACATGTGAGTGCTTTTGGACAAGCGTGGGGCACACAACTGCCCCTTAGGTTTATTGAGAAGAGTAAGAACTGGGTGTAAGATGAATTATCCAGCTCACAATCCGAAACCATGCATGATATTGCATGGTTTTGGATTGTGAGCTGGGATTGTTTACAGACCAGAAACAAGATGGAATGCAAGCAATTTTGGGAAAAACTGAAAAAAAATAAATTTTAGTTTTTGTTTAAAAAGTAAATGGTTTAAATTTTTCACATTTTGTGGAATGTAATTAGTGTAAAATACGCCTGGTCAACTTTGACTTGTCTGTGTATTGTGGTCTGCCTCTCAAAATTGTGAGATGGTCCTAATACCCCCACCCTCCACTAAAAGAAAATACATTAAATTATCCATTTTATGGTGACACAAAGGTTCATATTTCTCAAGCTGTTTAAAATAATCCCTGCTAATTTTAGGATTGGCCCATACAGATTTGATCTGTCTTTCAGATTATAAACTAGAGAGAATAAAATCTCTCTAAAAATATGTTTAAAAATCTCTTTATAAATATGTGCAATATCCTTTTGGTGTCATGCCAATACTGAGCTCCAGAGTTGATGTTAACATTTACAATGTTTTAGTCAGACTGACATTGTTAGATGTGTTGTCCAGAAAAAAAAAAAAAATCACAACAGCGTCAGTTTTCAGAAACACAGGCCGTTTCACCTAAATTCCTCACCAACTGTCCAGTCAAGCATGTACTGCTTTCCACTGTCTATGGACAGCTACTTGATATGTTGGCATCTGACATACTTTTCTGTAACTTTTTGGATCAGGAAATTGAACGTTGACAGATGTCCACATATATACACTGCTCAAAAAAAAAATAAAAATAAAATAAAAGAACACTTTAAAAACACATCGGATGACAACTAGGGAAAAAAATCATGCTGGATATCCATACAGTTTTGGAATGGGTAATGTGTTAGGAACAAAAGGATGCCACATGATTTGATGAAAATGCCAATCGTCGACCCACAGAGGGCTTATTTGGATAGTTTGCATAGCTCCCATGTTGTTGTATGCATGCCTGACAAGATCGGGACGTGCTCTTTATAAGATGACAGATAGTATCTCCTCCCATATCTTGACCGGGGTATCATGGGCAGTCTGAGGTGCAAACTAGTGCCGTTGGATGGTCCTAAAATTGATGTCCTAGAAATGTTCTATTGGATTTAGTTCAGGGAAACATGGACGCCAGTATCAATTCCTTCTTTCTCCAAGAATTGCCTGCACGTGAGACCGGTCATTATCATGGACCAGGAGGAACCCAGTACCCACTGCACCACCAAAGGTTCTAACAGTGGATCTAAGGATTTTTTCACAATACCTAATGTCCGTCAGGCTGCCCTCATTTATCCTGTACAGATCTGTTTCTCCCTTTGAGCATATGCTTCCCCAGACTAACACTGACCCATGACCAAACTGTTCACAATGGACAATGTTGCAACCATTATAACATTCACCAAATCTTCACCAGACTCTTTCATGTCTGTCACATAAGCTCGGAGTGAATATGATCTCTACGTGCCAGTATCGGACCTGCCAATTCCAGTATTCTCTCACAAAGGTCAGGCTCCACAGTTAGCAGAGGGCCTACAAGAGGAGGTTAGGCTCTCCAACCACCCTCAGGAAGTCCTTTTCTAATGGTTTGGTCAAAGACATACATGCCAGTGGCCCACTGGAAGTCACTTTGTGGATTCTGGCAGTCCTCATCCTGTTCCTCCTTGAGAAAGTAATCAGGTGCTGGTCATAAAGATTGATTTTATGACCTCAAGCCTGGACTATTGCAATTCTCTTTTAGTTGGCGTCATCCAGGCCACTGTTTCACGGCGACAGTTGGCACCGAATGCTGCAGCACGATTTTTAACTGGTAAACATAATCGTGAGCACATAACTCCAGTTTTAGCATCACTCACTGGCTTCCTGTTAAGTTAAAATGATTTTATTAGCTTTTAAGTGTCAAAGTGGCCTGGCCCCTTCCTAGTTATCTGAACTGCTCCTCCCCTACATACCTTTGTGTGGTCTTATCAGTGAACCAGATTTATCTTTAAGTGTTTTTATAAATCCAGAGGAGGCTTTTGCAGTTCCAGCTCCTAAGTTGTGGAATGAACTGCCACTGGTAGTCACGCAGGCTCCAACTCTTGATGTTTTTTAAAACTCACTTTTTCACTCTTTGGCTTTTAACCCAGAGTGAGTTTTTTTTTTATGTGTTTCAAGATTGTTGCGTTGTTTTGTTTTCTTTCTTTTTGTTTACATTATAATGTGTTTATATATATATATATATATATATATATATATATATATATATATATATATATATATATATATTTTTTTTTTTTTTTTTTTTTTTTTTTTTTTTTTTTGTGCAGCACTTTGGCCAGCTTCTATATTGTTTTTAAAGTGCTCCATAAATAAAATAGCATGATATGGTTTGGTTAAGGACCTCTGATGGCTAAGGGTTAGGGTTTTAATCATACATCAACTTTATTGTAAGCATTTAAAACCATAGTGCTATGTATGTTTGCACTGGTGAGCCATAACTATACTTAAGGACCTTTAAAATAAATTAAAGATGGCCTATAATCCAACCAAAATACTAAATCAAAGATTACACATTTCATCAGCGTTTCCTAACATCATGTTCCTCTCCCCGATGATCACCACAGTGATGCGTACCACAGATTTACACAAATTGTGACAAGGTGTGAGGCAATCACACTGATTGCTTTAAACATTTAAATACCATGGTAACACTTGTGTGTCATGCTGTGCAGCACTGCTGGAAGACCTTGCAAATGTGAGAATTAGGAGGGCATGTGTTTTCAGGGATCAAAGAATTCCTGGCCCATGATGACAACTGGCTAATATGCCGATTTAGACTGCATAGAGCATTGCATTCCACTATAACCTACAGGGGATAATGACTACCCCCTCAAGTGCTGGCGCCTAGCCCTCTTTCTAAATGCCCAGAGCATTTGGAAAGGGGGTGCACTTTAATGCCGCTCACACCCGTGCGTGCTCAACTGTGGAGCGTGCCGTTAGCTTCCTAAAATGCAGATGGCAGTTTTTTGATGCGTCAGGCTGAAAATACATATCATCCTTCCTGGCCTCCCTCCTATAAAGAATGACGATCCTGACATGCAGGCCTTCCTGAAAAGAGAGTGAAGAGATAATTTTAACACCGAGCAGGACGCTGTGAAGATGTCATGCAACATTTGAGAAGGCAATAAGGTTCACTTCTTCACATGTTCGGTCAGACATGGTGTCAAACAAGTTACTCAAAACTGTTTTAATTTTCCTCAATTAATCAATTGTTTCTCTGTGAGTTTGCAGACTAGCGTTTGTCAGCACCTGTCCGCCTCCAGATGTACCATGTGGTTTGGGCACACTGGTGCTGGGGATCCTCAGTGCCCATTGCCCCCTCACATGGACCCTCCTCATCACCTGCCAACTCAAGTGGACAACAGGTGCGCTTTTACCTCTGATTTACACATTTAATAAGGCATATTTGCACTTTGCTCTCAGACTGCACATCTACCGGTGGTTCCTAAAGTCTCCTGGATCAATGTGTGCTGCTTTGCTTTTTGTGTCTCTGCTCTGTTAAAGGGGAGTTTTCCTCTCCACTGTTGCTTCATGCATGCTCAGTATGAAGGATTTGTGCAAAGCCATCAACAATGCAGAAGACTGTCCCTGTGGCTCTACGCTGTTTCAGGATTAGTGAATGGTGTTAACATACTTGTTAGCTAGAGTTAGCAAACTTTTATAGTAACATGCAACTTTGTCTTTTTTAACAATTACAAAAGTCATTCACTAAGCTATATAAAATATTTACTTAACCAGTGCATCGTGGCTATTATTTAACCCACCTTAGCATGCTTGATATGAGACTGTGGTATGATGAGAAAAACATACAAAATCAGCAGGAAAAGTACTTGTGATCAGTTGTAATTGCAAACTATTTTTAAATGTACATCAACAGACTAGAAACTGCCTTAAAAAATTACCAAAAAAAAAAAAAAAAACAGTACCAGACTAAACCTCACTTTTAAACCGTGGTGTTCCACTCACTGACATCCCAGAATGATTGTGTTTTCCATTATAATTCTTCATCACATGTTGCTGACTTCTGCTGATTCAGATCTCAGTAATGCAGGAAGAACAGAAGACAAAAAAAAACTTTCTGATGTGACGTTGTTTGAATAACTAAAGTGTCTCCTTACAGCCTTCTGCGTACTACAGGTTTATAGCAAGACTGAACTTCTCAGGCTTTTCTCTTAACATTAATCTCTCTTTAAGACTTGCTTGTCAGATTGGAGTGCATAAATATAGCTATAGACAAACCAAAATAACTGGGTGGGTTTAGAAATGCAGTGAACTACAAGCCACAGCAAAAGATTTGGCCTACTCCGGTTACAGTTCCACAACTTGAACTGTGCCGTGAAAATAAATGCTTGTGTGAGGAAAGAAAACAACACTGATGCAACAAGTAGAGCTAAAATGATGCTTATTCTCTGAATCCTCTCATTTATTAAGCTATTGCATATAGTTGAAACCGACATTGTCTAATTTTATTTTGGTAAACCTTGAGTTGCTATTTTCACGTGTTTATGAGCTGGATATGACTGGTGACATCAAAGGAGTAAACACAGGTGCCCACTGCACATATTGTCTTAAAAATGTTGTCTTGTAGCATGGATGGAAGTACAAATCTCAAAGGTTTTTTGTTGTTTTCGAGACTGACATTTTTCAACATAGGAAATCCTGGAAGGAAAAAAAGTCGCAAAAAGCATAATAATTAAAGTGAAAATACACCTAACGTCACAAAGGCACCCCCTTGAACATTTTTTCATTTCTTGTCATGTAGTTGTGCATAATAGTAAGGAACATTAGGCATGGTTATTGCAGCTTTTTTACTGTAATGTGAAGAATGTGGCATTCATATGTAATCCATGTTCTTTAATACTTAAATAATCACATTTCAAGAGCTCAGTGGAATTTGAGTGAGACCTTGATTGGATGCCACCCGTGCAATAAGCAGAGTCTGGAAAACTCCTGACAACTGTATACTCCACAGTCAGCAGTTAGCAGTAATAACAAAATGGCCTGGCACATGCAATCACAGAACAAGTTCAGTGGACAACTTGGCATGCACTGAACCTGACGTAGAGGTCTCCAAATCTTTCCAAGGTCAATATCTACAGATCTCTGAACCTCAACTTAGAGTTGTTGTTTTTTTTTTTTTTTTCTCTAGCCAAGCAGCTGCAGCAGCCTCAAATCACCAAGTGTAATGTGAAGGGTTGGATGCAGTGGTGTGAAGCACACCGACACTGGACTCTAGAGCAGTGAAGACGTGTTCTCTGGAAAGATGAATCAGGCTTCTCTGTCTGGCAATCAAATGAATGACTCTGGGTTTGGCAGCTGCCAAGTGAACAGCTTTTGCTTGACTGTTGTTGCAAGTGTAAAATGTTGGCATTATGGTGTGGGGCTGTGCTCCAGGATGTGTGCTTGGCACCTCAGTTCCAGTTAAACTCTTTTTTTCCTTTTATATATGACGCCATTATAGACAATTTTATACTCCCAACTTTGTACTAACAGCTTGGGAATAGGCCCTTTCTGATCCAACATTACTTCACACCCAGGCACAAAGCAAGGTTCATGAGCCATTGAAGCTATGGATGAACAAGTCTGATGGGGAAGAACTTGCCTTACCTGCACAGATACATGAGCTCAACTCAACAGAACACCTTTCGGAATAAAATTGCGAGAGGGATTGTGTATATATACTGTAAACAGGGAGACCCTGTATCCTTGTTCAACATCATTATCTGACCTTCGTGTCTCTGAAAAGATAAGCAAACATTCCTATAAACAAACTCCTAAACCTCGCTAAAAGCTTCCCCAGAAGAGTTGATGATTTTATAGCTGCAAAAAGTGCACTGACCTCTTATTAAATCTTTTGGATTAGGAATTGGATGTGCCTCAACGTCATACACATGAAAAGGTGGACGAGACGATAGTTTTGGCCTAATAGAGCTCAAGCTCAGTCAGACTAGCTGCAGAGCGTCTGTGAATGGTGTTTTTTTCTGTTCTAAGACAGCTGTCAGAAAGATTTGTGCATGACTCTGACAATTCATATTTGTATTTGTGTGAATAAAAATATTGTACACAAAAATCTACATGATACATTATATACATGAGTATGAGAAATTCTGCTCGTTAGGATTGCTTTTATGTGAGTTTGAACCTAAAAGCTTTGAGTCCAAACTCTAATTTCGAAGACTACAAAATCTTCGCTGCTGTGGATCCAAATTCAAGTTTGTAAATTTAGGTCAATTCATTATATTTTCTATGAATAGAAAAGTGTTGAAATGACATCACGGGGTGGGGGGTGTGATAAATTGCAAGAAGTTCTCAATTGGATTTATGTTTGTATTTTGACCGGCCTCTATAACAGATGAATGCACTTTAAAACATTCCATTATAGTTCTGGTTACATGTTTAGGTTCGTTGTCTTGCAGGAGTAGCTTTGTGGATATATGCCGAAAAATGTTTTCCAGCTACAGTCAGAAACTACAGAAGACTCAAGTGGAGGCCTCGTCTGGATCAGAGACTACCTTTATTAGTTCACAGCAGTTTTTTGTACCTGCCTTAAACTTACTGTAATACTGTACAGTAATAATATTGTAGGCAGACAGCCTTGTCTTTGTTGGTTTGCAGTGGGCTATACTCATTCCACTGTTGGATGATAGGTTAAGCGGTCTTCTGTGAGATGCCCAAAGCTACTTTGTTTTAAAAACTAATCTTGGATTAAGCTACTCCACAACTTTATTATGCCTGACATGTCTGGTACATCTCTTGAACTTCATAATGCCGGATGCCGTCTGCTTACTAATGTTCTCTAACAAGAATTTAAGGCCTTCACATAATAGTTATTTTTATATTTTATCTAAATTGCACATAGGTGGGACCTGATTAGTAATTAGGTGAACTCTGAGGGCAATTGGTTGCACTGGATTTTTTTGTGTCAGTTTTGGATTAAAATAGACTGAATACATGATATGTATATCTGTAAAACATTAGAAACTCCATTTTTCTTTTTCCACCACCTACCAAGGGAGGTTTTCAGGGCGGTGTATTGCCTTTAACTGACATTATGGACTAGTTTCTAAAAGTAATTCAGTTTCATTTAAATGTATCCTATTTACAGGAAGCGTTGGATGTAGTTTTTATTATTTCAGTGAAAAAGCAAATGAATAGGTTAAAAGACAAAATACATTGCACTGATGTCAATACCCTCCTCAAAGCTCCTGACATAAATATTCTACTATGTACTGTATGTTAATTTGCAAGGTGTTATTTGCTAATGGGAATTCATGTATCATCAAACATTTGCACTCCTGATTCTGATAGTATTGGTGCCTTTAGACATGCATACATTTTTTTTTTGTAGTTTTGGTTTGACATTTAATACATGTCTTGTTGACATAAATATGACAGTTTCCAAAAGAACTGTAGATCATGCATCCATATGTACATTTATATTGTATATGCATACATCTAATTTTGGGAAAAAAAGTCTTCATTTCTGCAAGCGTTCCACAGTTGTGTGACTCCTACATATAACAGCAGGCTGTCTGTAGAAAGAGGGGGAAAGGGAAGAGGAAAGGTTGAGAGGTTTCCCAGGAGAGTGCTGCCCGGAGGAAGCGCGATTAGGAGGTGAAGCAGTCAAACGCTCGGCACCAAATGTGCTGGCACGTCTTGATAACCCAGGCTGTTTCAGAGTAAGGGGACTGACAGGCAGAGACTCCTTATGGCTGACTTCAGCTGGATTATTTATCATCTCCTATAGCCAAGCTTGTGTTGGACCCTCCTCCTGCTCGGCTGAAGCTCGCTCGCCTGCCCAAACGTGTGTTCTAAAACCAATTATGCTGTAAAACTGTTACTTGTCACCATAGAAATGTAAAACAATAAATTCACTTTTTTTAATCCAATAACCAAATTGATTTACCACATTTATTTTTAATGTCTAGTTTAAGCTGTCATATAAAAATGTTTTTGAGTAAATGTTCCCTTGTGTATCCTTTTATCCAGATGGATTCTTTATTATAGGTTGCACTGAGAAGAAGAAGTTGATTTGAGGAGTTTCTCTTTGAATGAACACAACTGAGTTCTCCAAGGCTTATACTTCAAAGGTATACTTTGAAGTTTTCTAAACATATATGGATATAATACTTCCCCATACTCACAACAGAAATCTGAAAAATAAAATCTGTGGAACATAGATCACAAGGAGTTGCTATGTAGCCCCACTCTTTTAGACTCTGTGCCCCTTTAAACATTAGCTAAGGGCAAAATTGTTTATTGATTTCAAAATCGCGTCGTGGTGACGGGACAGTCTCAGAGCACGATTGTAGTTGATTGCCAGTATATGGCATACAATATGACAGTTATACGAGACTCATGATAATATAACAAATAGGCCTCCGCATTGCCACACATTACAGCAATTTCAACAGCTTACTCACAAATAAAACTATGGTAATCGAAAATAAATATGTCATTGTAAGGTGAGCGAAGTTGTCCTCCTTAACCACAAACGCAAGTGTTATGGCAAGAATCATTCATACACTGGCTTGCTAAACATATGCCCTTCATTATATAAATTCTCATGGTTTGTGTGTCAGCACACATCAACTTTTTTTCACTATGTAAGTGCTGAAAGCTACTGAGTTCATGAATGCACCCATTTAGAGCCATCGCCATCCCATGTAAATAACGCTGACCTTACTCAACGGGAAATGACTGGCATGATTAGGCTTATAGCAGAAGTAAACTGGAAATGCCCATAAAACTTGTCCATAATGACACCTTTAGGCTGCTGATGAAGGTGCCCAGATGGCACAGTTGTTTGTGTCTGCTCACATTCCAACCTGTGAAGCTCTTTTGAGACATTTAATATTTACATTTATCCAGGGATTGGAAGAGTACGAGAAACTCCATCGTGCAAAAACTTTGACTCACCATCTGCAAAGTTCCTGTTGTTAAACCACCTTTCTGAAGAAAATTTCATGGAGAGCTGTTTAAATTAATTGTCAATGTTGTCAGCTTTACTTAAAAACTCTCTCGCTCTGTCTCTGTCATTTTATTTATATATATCTGTATATTATATATATATATCATATATAATATATATATATATATGTATATATATATATATATATATATATATATATATATATATATATATATGCGTACGGTGTGGCTATGTGGTACTATTTTGAATACCTAGCATCAACAAATCAACAAAAAAAGGGAAGACTATTTTTTAATTTGGAACAGCCAAGCGGAAATCAGATGTCAGAAATCTCATGGGGTCCCTGTACAGTGCGGTAGTAGAAGAAGGTTAAGAGCCCTTCTTCACATTCTTCAGTCTTCACAATCTGATTGATCTTTTCAAGGCAAATAGAAAAAAAAATATTAACAAGGCAAGATGTGGAATGCTGCAGACTCGTACCAACCAAGGCTGAAGCTGAAACTGAATCCAAAAGGTAGTGAACAAAGTATTCAGTTAGGGCTGTGCAGACTTATGCAGAATTTTTTTAAATAATTT